>NC_061121.1:100620220-100920220 GCF_002878395.1 Capsicum annuum | reverse complement strand
TCTCATTCTTATTCTATTGAGCATGAACCATCTATATGGAGATATCTGAATCCTTAACCAATATATCCATCCTATACTCCATGACCACATCCCCAGAAACACTAGACACAAACTTGCTTATCTGGGCCTTGGAGTCAACAACCATAGTTTGAGTATACTTTCCAACTAAGTGAACTTGTGTGAATACTCTTTTACATTCATGTTGCCCCAGTTCAGGTTTATGAACTCCTATACCTTGGATTCTCTTAAATCAAATAGGAAGAACCTATCCAAAAATGCAACAACAAACTCATCCTACTTAACAGACCCTACATCTATACTTCTATCATTTTTTCACTACTTAAACAAGTGTGAGCCACTCCTTGTAATTGGTAAGAAAAAAAGTTTGCACTCTTAGTAAAACTTACATCCATGATCTCAGTGAACTTCTTAACATTTTCCAGGAACTCCTTTGGATCCTCCTTAATCTTGGACCCAAAGTACACTAGGGGATTTATTCGAGTGAAGTCCCGGAGTCTAGTTACTGCCGCATTTACTACTGGGTTGGCTGGGGAAATAACTTGCTAGCTGTTTTGAGCAGTCATAGATTGAGCTAATTCTGTGAAAGCATCCCTGAACTTTGCATGACAGACCTGCTTACTCAGAGGTCTTTGGGAACTGGCGGTGGTGCTATTTGATTCTCATTCCTACTTCTGTTAGTTCTCTTGGGAGGCATTTTATGTTAAAGAGTATAGGACAAGTTAGAATAAGAATTTTAATAGAGTTCACACTCTATCACATGACATGAATCATGAAAAAATGAGACTTTCATAAAACATTTCATAGTCTCTCGCTCATAAGTGTGGCGCGCTTCACACCCATGAACAAGACTCTACATGATGCGTCTTTCAGATACCCTAGGATACTTTAAACCTACTACTCTGATACCAAGCTTGTCATAACCCAAGATTTCCTCCTTATTGTAACACTGTTCTTTGAGTCAAAAGTGACTCCAAGATAACCCATGACCTAGATAACACAAAGAATACCGAAGAAATAAAAAAATACTGGATGAAAGCTAAACTAAAAATAAACTAATAATAAATAATAATGGAATCAACACTCAACACTAACTCTATCTGAAATACTCTACAAGATGAAAACCTGAATATCTATTAGTCTATTTGAAAACCTTTAACTGATATGAGTTGTTGGGACAAGCCCTCAACTAACTCCAACTGAAAAAAACTAAAAGAAATACTAAAGTAAATAACTGATAAATGGTCCTTCAATAATGAGGACTCACCAATACTCTAGCTGATGATGCCAAAACATACTTAGTGTGATCCTGGTGCTGATCGTTCGAACCTATATTATGAGACAATATAGCATAGAAAAAGTATAGATCAGTACTTTGATTTTACTGAGTATGTGAGATGGGAAACTAACTAGTATATGATGTATATGAATGCATAAAACATAGTAAAGTGAATGCAAGACAAAGTATAAACATGTACTATATGAAACTGAATAACTAAATTTAGGGTCACACATAATTTGAAGCTGAAATATAAACTGAGGATTGTGAGAGCTAACAATATTTGACATACCCCAATTTGAGATAATCAAGGTTCAACCAATAACCCTAGTTAGATAGGGGTTTAGCATCTTGCCAAGTGTATGAACACTGGCTAACGTGGATCCACTAAATTGATGTTTCCATAGACTAGGGTATTAGCCTCAACTGGTGGGTGACCCCTTATAACCTGATGGTGCAATAGTTTTAGAACTTATGGACTTATAGTAAAGGTTTAAAGCCTAACTGATGGGTGAGACTTCATTCCTACGTTCACTCGATACTATGTACTACTCCAAACTGAATGACACTAAAAATTGAATTGTTCATAATGACTATATTCTAAAAATTTCAAAAATGGATAATCTGAAATGCTCCAAGACATATGAACTGATATATGCATGAATACCTAGGTATAAGATGTTCGTAAACCATCATCTCTGACTAATTCAACTGAACATGATAATATTAAAAGCTGATCATAGTAGGAAATTTCATAATTCCAGCCAAAACTTAATAATTTATAATTCTAAGTATGGGAAGATGCATAACATATGGAAAACATGTACTTATGGTTTAATTATATGAATATACTAAAATTCCAAGGAAAACTCATAATTTGCATGGAACCCTAGAAAACTTATAATTTTCATGGAATCCAAAACAAAAGGCTAAATTAAACTTGAGAGTTTAAAGAAATCTTTCGGACTCAATTAATGGAAGGAACCCATTGATGAAATTCCACATTCCTGGAGATGAAATCTTCCATTAAATCCTTTGGCTTTGTTCTTGAAGTCGAGGAACACTAATCTTGCCTTTGGAGAAGAAAGGAATTTCTATTGTGTATTCAAAACTGAATATTGGATGAATTTTGAGTTAATAAGGATTTAGGAAAAATTTAACCTTATATTCCACTGTTGGGAAAGACTAAACAACATAGCTTTGGAGTTAAAAGGATTGGAAATAGACCAAACAACCCTTCTAATATTCTTAAATGTTTTTACGGAAATAGTCATTACAATTTAGGTAATAACTCATTAGGTCTGGTCACGAGTCATTATGAGGAGTCATTTTCAGAGACTTGATTCCTTGGTTTCTTAACGTTGTGACGACCGGTCCACCTAACGACTTCTTTAGACTGATAACAAGTCATATGTTGTACTTGGCATCACCGATATGAAGTCTTTGGTTCCTCAATATCGTGAAAAGCATCTTCACTATGGCTCATTGTGTCTGTTAATGAGTTGTTACCAGAGTCGTTGTCTCTGGTAGTTTGAAAGTTTCTCAGTCAAATTTTCCAGAACTTTTTACTACGATTTTGGATTTAGGAAAGACTTATATCGTTGGAAAGATAACTCAATTATCTATCTTTTGGTGGGTCTAGATCTTAAAAACTTGGGGTATTATATTCATGGGAAACCACAACAATATATCAGTGTCACATAATAATTCTACTATTTCTTCCTTTTTTATTCAAAGGTTTTTCTTTTATTACTCATATTTTCACCTTAATTAATATCTGAGTAATGTGCTACCATATTTGCCATGTCAGATTTCTTCAAATTTTTATATTGCTATTTCCATCCTTTTTATTCAAAGGCATTTCTCTAACTATCCATCTTTTCACATTACACAATCCCTAATTAATTATTAAAATCTGTTATATAATATCTTTTCTACCATTAAAACCCACTCACTGCTGCCCCCAAAATCTATAAAACATACAATCCCTGTGCATACTAAAAACTTCAAACCTCTTTTAAATTAAACAAACTCAATCATACCTTCTAAACAACAGTTCTACGTACCACATCACATTCCCACAAAATCAATAACTTTTTTTAAAAGAGATTTTTAGTTTTTTCATTGAGTATTTATGTCTTACCTAATAAGTTTGAGCTGAAAATTCATAGTATTTTCTTCCAACGATATATTTTTAGTGAAAGTCTTCATTCTCTCCAATGTACCTTAAATTTAATGTTCTATATTTTCTTGTTTCTAAAAAGGAATTTTTGAAAATGTCGGTGACAAGCTTAATGTGAAGTGTTACAACCTAAAATTCTAAATCGTGATGAAATCAATCTGAATCTTGTAGGCGGACCATTTCATCACACTAAGTTCATTTGTATTAATATGTAAGTGGAGTAAAAGTAAATAATTAGTTATTGGTCATTAACAAAATTACAACATAAAAGAGTAAGAAAGGTGGATTAAAAAGTAAATAATTAGATATTGATCATTGACAAAGTTACAGTATAAAGGAGAGAAAAATATGAGCGATAACCCTCAAAATATGATGACACAAGTACAAAGATTTTAAAATATCTACACAATTTTAGAAATGATACCTGACTATCTAAAATATAAAATTATATATAAAATAAAGGTGGAGAAGTTTGGATGTTGTATAACAACCAAACAACTACCTCCAAAGTCTCACAATAAGTTTGAAGTTGAAGAAAAAATAGCCTGCCACTCGTACTAGGGACAAACACAACAACTCAAGGGTGTAGAAAACCAAGGTAGGTATGAGAAATATGTGTACTCATCAGTGTCAATGACTGATCTTATATAAAGTAATGACAAGAGTTGGTAATACCATGCCATCTCTCACACTCACCAAACACTAAACTATAATCTAGTGTAATAATCATGAATCAATAGAGTATAGGATAAAGGAAATAATCATCTTGACCTCATAGTCTACCACAATCTACTATAACAAGTAGGATTAATCAACAGATAAGAAGTCATATAAAGTAGACTAACTGATACTATGCACCATAATACATATGATATGAACCGTAATAAATATGATATGAAAATGATATATTGGTCAATGCACCAATATACATGTGTACACCATCTTCTTTTGGATGATTGCAATTCATAGACAACTTGTGAGGTTCATGTATTGCCTCTTCATATTGCCTATAACCGAGTAGACAAATATCAAATAAAAGGCAATTGTATCTCAATATATTTAGATCTTGCATGTATGCCATCGTAGAAGACCCATATGGTCCAGCAATGTACTATACATGTGAAATAATATTAAAATATGAATGAGTACCTTAGATATAAGATAATATATTTCATGAATAGAAATAAAATGCTTTATCATCAAATCAATACTTCAATTAAATTGATAACACAGGTCACAAAAGTCAAGCCAATCGAGTGGTGAATTAATATCCAAAGTCTATATATCATGCTCCCAACATCTATTGATAATTAGTCAAACAATAAATATTTGAATTTAGAACATATAATAGTATCGATACTCACATAGGTTCTCGTTGCCGCACTTATATGAGACTCGATACCCTTAAACCATCATATAAGTATTTATAAACAAAAGCACTTTATCAGAGTCTAGCAAGTTTCAAATTGTCTTATGCTCGAACAAAAAAATAACAAAATATGAATATTTCCTTACACAATTCTTTAGAACAATCCCAACCTCGTCAATTATGCAATGTGCAGACGTATGTAATTTGGTAGACACATATATTGCTGCACTTTTAATTTAGATGCAAAAGTCCACTTTAAAGTAAACCCTAAGCATTATAGGTTAAAATAGTATTTTTTCAAATTTTATTATCCCTAATTTAAGGATCACAAATATGAATCTTCATAAAATGAATTAAAATGTAAATCATCAAAGTGTTATTTCTCATTTTTTGGCATAAAATCTCCAATTTATGACATCCAAATATGGAGTAACTCAGGAATTAAATGATGAAATTATGCAAAAAATTTAAATATATGATTAAAGTCTTAACCCAAGTTGAAATCAAGCAAACTCCTCTTTACGTTCTAAAAAATCAAACTCTTAATCTCTAAAAATAATTTATAAATTATGAAATCAGGATTAGAAATCAAATTATGCCCAAGTAGCATTTATTAATCCTGAAAATGATAGCACATTTTCAGTGCAAGTAGCTAATCTAGACTTGACCTATCTAGAACATGGCACCCCTCCCGCAAACTCAATGCATATCAGCCTGCCCCCGAAGTCTTTTTTCTATATATACATGATGCTAAACACGTGAATGCTGTGACCAAAAGCCGTCATACCTCATGAACACAATCCTTCCATCATGAAGATAAAGAGGGATTCATTGATACAAGAACAATGTAAACCAACAACTCAAAGTACAATAGGAAGTCTAATCCATCCCTCACATTATTCATTCAGATATCTTAGAAACAAATATGTAGATTTCACAAAAACATATCCTGAATTAATTGAAAATATCAAATTATAGATCTAAAAACGTCCTGATCAAATATATATTATACTAAAATTTTTGGAAATATTGGGATTCATCAAATCACCCAAATCACTCACAAGTGTCTCAAGCCATGTAAAATATTCAACCTAGTCATAAATCATTCTCCAAATGTAATAGAGATATCAAAGCTCAAAACAAACCTCATTAACTTAAAAATATTATCTTTGGTCAAACTTTCCAAATCCTTAAATTTTATAATTAAAAATCTTATCTGAAACTTATTCGATCACCTCAAAAATTATGTCAGCATCTCAAATCTTAAAAAACATACTCAAGCTATGGGAAGGGTTAAAACAAGAAAAATAAGGTAGAAATCTAAAATAACCATGAGGGTTGGTATATCATCCACCATAAAAATGAACATTAATACTTTATTATAAAAATCAAATAAGTACTTGAAAGTAATGCCCCATTTTATTATTACTTAAATCACTCCCTTCATAGGAGCCTAGGGTAGGGAAACTTTATTAATACCTTTGAAATAGATGCATAAAAGACTTAGTTAAATAATTTTAAAATAGGAAATTATGGTTAGGATGACGTTATCATTCTATAGTAGGAATCATTTTCAATTGCAACATCGTAGTAGCGGTATGACTACCTCTATAGGGGGACACTAAGAAATTGAAGCAATCCCCTATTTTTTTTTATTTCCTTTGTTACTTCAATTTCAAAAAATGGAAGAGGCTTCACTCCCCTAGAGTTTCCACAGAGCTCTAGAGCAGTGAAAAAAAGTTTTATGCTAGGGCCAGGTAAAACTGTAACACCCCAAATGTTTCAAAGACTTAATATAAGACTTAGCATAAAAAATAAGTCAGTTTTCAAAAAAATATTTATAAAAAAACTCAGGAAATAATATATCATCAAAGCCAACAACTCTTGGGTAAGCAATCGTATATGTTGGCTAAAAAGTCCTGAAGATTTAAATTTCTCTATGTGGAAATAAATGGAGGCCACGAGTAATGACATCCACCTATGAGTCTTTATGTGATTGGTAAGGTGCCTATTCAATCCAACAGTCATATAAAAGTATCTTTAGTCCCAATTCCATGGCATGTCAAGTACAAAGAACCATTAAATAAGAATTGCATGAGCAATAGATGTGATTTAAGGTAATGCTGAGTCCCTAACCCAAAGTTGAGTTGAAAACTCTTTTTTTGGCCAAGTCTTAGTGTAATATTGTTATTAGTTCAACTTCAAATGGCCATTACTCCAAGTATATGAAGATTTATATGTCTTTATACCCATCATATTAAAGGTATTTGGATTATATTCCAACTCCAACAACCATTCATAAATTTGACATCAGAGTTAAAGTAATTCCCATTTTAGTAAAGCATTATCAAAGTTTTCATTATCTATGATTGGCACTAAGGATCGTCGGGTGACACCACAGGCCATACCCTAACTTATAAGAATAATAAAGAGAAGTGAAAAATAGGTCCTAGTAATGACTCAGGCTATGAATCGTCCTAAGACCCTCTGGGTCATCACATGAGTCATCGACACTAGCACCAATAATTTTTTAGAATATTTTAAAGGTGTTATTTTATATTTTCCCATTATTTTAACACATAAAATATGTTGTTTTAGTGGTGTTTTTAGAGGGTTTAAAGGGGCTTAAACATTTTTTTCACCGTATTCTCACCCAAACACTTAGAATAAAGAAAAAAAAACAAAGTGACTCCTTTGTCTCAAGCCACAAGAGTTAGGGTTCTTCCCAAAAATGTCTAAGTCCTAATATGTTTTCAAGTTCCATTTTTGTGAAACCCATGAATTAGCGAAAGATCCCAAGTATCTTATTCTTATGGTGTCTTCAGTAAATGTGTTTCTAAATATATTATAATTATTAGTTTAAGTTTATGAATGATTTTAAATAAGGTTTCATATATGTTGGCGTGTTATGATCACACAATTCTAGATTTTTGAATAATTTTTATGGAACATTAAATTGAAGCATAATTTCTAACAAACCTTCAGTATACCATGATTATCAAGATTTTTAAAGAGAGTAATTTGTGTATAAACTTTTTTAAAATTAAAACTGTGAAATAAGGACATTTATTAAATAAAATAGCAAGTATATACAATGATTAGGCCCAAAAGTAGCCTAGTCCATCTACAACAAAATTAGACAAGAGCAATAACTAAAACCCTAATCTCAAGTCAATTAGAAAAGTCAAAGAGGTGTTTCCCCTTCTTGCCTAGTTTCCATTGATTGCTCTAACTGATCACTACTCAAGAACCTCCATATTTATGAGAGATTTCCAATGACTAAGTTCAAATGAAGATACTCTATATACTTCTTCTCAGCTAAATCTTGATCATCTTTTCCACTTTCTTTTGTCGTTTCCCTAAACCAGTGGATTGAGCTTTAAATATATCTAATACAACCACTTAATCTAAAGAATTGATTCAAGATAAGATGAAAAGATGAATTTTAATTTATGTTTGGGTAATAGGATTGTATGACATCATATTTAGAGCTCCACTTAGACCTGAGCTTACGTTTATTATGTAAACTAATATATGCATGAATCCCTATGTATTGATTATTCATAACCCACTTGCTCTAACTTATGGAACTGATCATGATAATATTAAAAGCTGACCATAATAGGAAATTTCATAATTCAAGCCAAAACTTAATGATTTATCAATAAAATGGTGACTTCATGAGTCTAAGTATGGAAAGATGCTAAACCTATGGAAAACATATACTTATGGTTTAATTATAAGAATAGACTAAAATTCCAAGGAAAACTCATAACTAGCATGGAACCCAAAACAAAAGGGTGAATTAAACTTAAGCGATTAAAGAAATCTTTTAGACTCAATGGGTGAAGAAACCCATTGATGAAATCACACATACATGGAGATGAAATCTTTGATGAACTCTTTGGGATTTGTAATTGAAGTTGAGGAACACAAATCTTGCCTTTGAAAAAGAAAATTGCTTTGATTGTCTGTTCAAAATTGAGTATTAGATGAATTTTAAGTCTACGAGGGATTTTGGGTAAATTTAGCCTTATATTTCACCCTTCAAAATCCTAAACGATGTAGATTTAGGATTAAAAGGAGTGGGAAAAGACCAAACAACCCTTCTAAATATTTAGAAGTTTAGTGGAAACACTCATAACAGTCTAGGTAAAAACTTATTAGGTCTAGTCATGAGTCATTATGAGGAGTTGTTTTTAGGGACTTCTTGGATTCTTACTGTTGAGATGATAGGTCTACCTAATGACTCGTTTAGACTGATAACAAGTTTTCTACCTAACGACTCGCTTAAACTGATAACAAGTTGTATGCTGGGCTCGTAAGCACTGAGGTGAAGTCTTTATTCACTTACTATTGTGACAACTAGTCTTTATTATGACTCATTATGTCTGTCAATGAGTCATTGCTAGAGTTGTTATTACGAGAAGTCTGATATTTCCTCAGTCAAATTATCTAGACTTATTTATTATGATTTCAGATTTAGGCGAGATTGGTGGCATTGGGAATCTAGCTCAATTATCTATCTTTTGGTGGGTCTAGAGCTTAAAAACATAGTGTCTTAGAATATGTCCATCTTAGGATCATTCATCCCCGAATGAAACTATCTAAGATGTAAGGCTTGAGGAAAATTGAAATTTTACACTGAACACTGGCAAGCTGAACCATGAACTAATAACTCAATCTATAGCTCATATATAGGCTGAACTAAGCTCATACATGCATGTTATGACATGAAAATAGCTGGATGGAATGATATAAAAATTAAATAATTAATTAATTAAAGAAACTAATTCCTCAATTAGGGACTGAGTTCAAAGATAAAAGATGGGAGTACTTGGTCATCATATATACCTCTGCTTCCAAAGTAGCTACCTCAATTGACTAGAACCTTTACTAAGGAAACCTATTTATTCCTCAACCTATGAATATGACGATTAAGGATCTCAATAGAGAGCTTTTTGTAGGAGAGTCTATATTTCACGCCTATAGTTTCTAAAGGAATGGCTGATGCTGGGTCACCAATGCATTTCTTCAGAAATAAGACATGGAAAATTGGATGCACGGATGACAAATCTGTAGGCAATTCCAACACATAGGCTACCTTACAAAAGCTACTCAAAATCTTATAAAGACCAACATAGCGTGGACTAAGCTTTCCCATCTTACCTAATCATTTCATCAGTTTCATGGGTGAAATCTTCAAGTAGACAAAATCACCAACGTCAAACTCAAGCTCCCTTTATCATATCTGCATAAGATTTTGGATGACTCTGAGCAGTTTTAAGCCTTTCCCTAATCAACTAAACCTCTTCCATCTCCTCATGCACTGGATATTTCCCTATTAAAGTTAGTTCACCAATATTAAACCAACCAATAGGAGATATACAACTCCTACCATAGAGCTCTTTAAGCAGGGCCATTTGAATACTAGAGTGATAACTGTTAATATAAGAGAACTCAATCAAAGAAAAATACTCATCCCAATAACCCTTAAAATTTATCACGCATA
This sequence comes from Capsicum annuum, assembly GCF_002878395.1. Lineage (NCBI taxonomy): Eukaryota > Viridiplantae > Streptophyta > Magnoliopsida > Solanales > Solanaceae > Capsicum > Capsicum annuum. The sequence goes on along the minus strand of NC_061121.1, from coordinate 100,909,860 downwards.
CCCTCAACATGTCTAGTAAAGTCTTAATGGCCCTCTCTGCCTGACCATCTATTTCTGGGTGAAAGACCATACTAAGATGAACTTTAGTACAAAGAAACTTATGAATACGACTAGAATAAAAGATATGATATTGGAATTGTAGTTGACTCGAGTCCGTATTTGAAAAAAAATCATCGCCCACTAGATGGAAGCTACAAATTGTCTGATTATAAAGTGTGGGCTATAGCTGGTACCTATATCATAAAGGGATATATCCACAGATACATATATATGGTCAGTACTTTGGAATGTACTGAGTATGTGGAGGTGAATGCATTAAGTAAAACTAAAGCCGAACATACTTTAAAATTATGCATTCTAAGCATAAAAGGACTTACCTTGATCATAAATAAAAACTTAAAGCTAAAATATCATAAATCATAAGTAATAAAGCATAATCTGATAAACTTTGAAAAATGTTTAACCTATGGAGACTTGTAGTTTCTAGGAATTAAGTTGCATTTTCATCTCGGTACTAAATACTAGTCTCAAAATACTTATATACTCATACTTTAAGAAATACACCTTAAAATAGCATAAGGGTTTATAAAATGAAAACTAGTTATACTTCTCTTTACCTTTAAATCATAATCAACATGAACAACTTTTCTTATATTATCTTAGGATTAAAAGATCAATCTTTGCTTTAAATCATGTCATGAAACTTATCAATGGATATTAAGAGCATAATCTTGGGTAGGTACGAGTCGTATGGTGGGTAATAGGTCGTATAGTTTGTTTTTCCTTCACATAATCTAAAACATAGTAAAGTAACTTGGATCTGAGTATGAGTGGCTTACTATGGGGCATAATATAGGGTATGATTCGTATTGTCCAACTCCTATGTTAGACAGTTTTAACCCCTCTTCGTTCTATTATGGGTATAGGTTAAGGGCCCTAGTCGTACCCTTGGATATGGTTTGGATTGCATGGTCATATGTTGACCAGTGTGGGGTTCTAAGGTGAGGATTAGGGTACGAGTAAGAGTACCACTCGTAATCTAGGGTACGAATGGTATGGTGGAGTTGTACCCACCTTTGGGGATTTTATATAGTTTAAATTGGAGGTAATTTGGACATTTCCTCTTATATATCCTTGGGTACCCATGGCTTGAAACACCTTTTTGGGATTCAATTAACCTATTTCCAATCACTTCAACACTTAAAAACTCTCTCAAAGGCTCTTGGATCAAAGAAGGCTAGGGTTTACCAATAGGATCGAATTGGAACTTGTAAGAGTGGTTTCTCTTTGTTTTTTTTTCATAATCTAAGGCAAGTTACTCCTCCCTCATTGTTAGTTCCAACTAAAGGCATGATTTATGAATGATTTTCATGGCTTAATTATTGTATGGTTTTGTGTTTTCAGATATATGTCGGGGGTTTTGGTTATAATCATTGGTAATAGTTTTCCATGTCTTTTTCTTATGGTTTTTATATTATAATGATTGTTTGAATACTTGATTACATAGGAATCGCTAATACGTACTTGGTTTTGGCTTTGAAACTATTATGCCCTCAATATGTTTATAAAATGCCTATAAGAATGCTTTTACTATATAGTTGGACTTTTAATGGAACTATTGTATGGTATAACTTGGTAATGGAATGCTAAATGGTTTAAATAGTTTGGAATGGTTAATTGGTAAAGTCTTGGTGGTCATGGCTATGGTTAATTGAATATCCTTGAGGGGTACAGGGGAATCCCCCAAGAAAACAAATTAATCAACATAATATTGGGGTACATGAAAATCTCTCAAGCAACTAAATAATGTAATATATGGGTACATGGGAATCCTTTCTTCTCTAAAAGGTTGGCTAAGGACATTGCTTGTAAGCTATAGTAGGTATGACGGTACCACTACTTATAGCCTATGGTTAATAATAGGTGTAATAGTGTTTTTGATTATATGGAAATGGATTTAATTTGGTAATAATTGAGGCGTGTGTTTAACGGCCTGAAATCTCCTCCTGGAACGTCACACTGTGCTTAAGGCTACAAGTAGTGCTAAGATAACCCTTTGAGCCTGTTACTACCTATAATAACTCAATTCAAGACGAAATAAACAAAACATAGGTACTGTTATATTAAATAATAGGAAATATAAAGAAAATACTCAGTCCAAATGACCTTAAAACTGGAAATCTCAACATACTAACAATCTGATAACTAGTCTAACAAAGCCTCTACTACTCAAGTCTACTAGAAAGCCATTGGGAAAGGTCCCCTACTGACTCAAACTGAACTGAAAGAAATAATATATCTACTAACAATACTGAAATATTTGAAGATAGGTCCTCGAACCATGAGGACTCACTACTGTAGAGATGTAGACAAAGGTACTCAGAAATCACTGACGAGCTGGGACTGAGCACCTGAATCTACATTATAAGACAATGTAGAACTTAGACATATATATGGATCAACACTTGGAAATTAACTGAGTATATGGGGGTGTATGCATGTACATAAAACAATATCCATGCTCTTTAATCAAATCATGAATGCAAATATGAATGACTCACATAGCTTGAACAAGTCTAATATAATAAGCTCATATATCATGTAGAATGAAGCATGTAACACAAATCTCGTGAGTCATTATACTTTATCTTTAAAATCTAAAATCTTCTCTTATTCTCATTACTCGAAGACTAAAGAAAGCTTTAAACAATACTTTCCAACTCATGCATATATCACATAGAGAGTAAAAGTTCTTTAGTGCTCAATAACTTAGAACTCTTTTAAACTCAAGACACTTGGAACTCGAAATTATATAACTCTTACTAGTAGAGAAAACTACATTTTTCTTGGGAAAATTTTACCTTAAGAAACTATTTTGAAAATCTTACTATTAGGGAAAATCACTTATCTCAAAGCTTTAGGGAAAATATTCTATTTCAAGGGAGGTTCTCTTAACCGACATAAATCATGCGAGATACATGGATTCGAATGTCTTGTCCGCCTAAGGAAGAAACCTCATGTTGGGGAGAGGCATCATACTCTTGCCAGGTAGTATAACCTCAGCTCAGTGATCACTTATCTCAGCCTTGGGCCCATAAATCTCAATCCTACTGTGGAATGCAGTTCTAGGGCATGAAACCGTAGTAACTTACCCAAATCGGTGCTAAATAATACTCCCTTTATTTAGCTACGCTTATCTTAAGGAAATCCACTATAAAATAATCTCATGGTTCATAAGAACCAAACTATGAAATCTGTAGTCTCATTTGGTAAAGTGGATTTCAAAGCTACTATGACCATTAAGGTCAAAACATTCTTAATGATCTCAAAATACTCAAATCATGGGTGCTTATAGCAAAAAAGTTCATTAAAATTGAAATCTCAAGTAGGGTTTAATAACCCATAATCAAATATCAAGTTAAGACTCATCAAAATGCATACTAGATGTCCTAAGGATACACAAATCATATAGAAATCTAGAATGTTCAGCAATTTTTCTTAAAATATCAACATACTCATATACTTTAATTTCTACAGCATTACAACCATTAAATTCTCAAGGAATAACAATATAGGGTATAAATCCAGCTTTAATTTCTTAACAAAACATGTAAAATCATGATATTTAACTTTCAATTCATGGGAAACATCAAAACCTTGCAACCAATAACAATGGGTGAAAAACCCTAATTCAATTTCATGTAAAATCTCATAAATTGCAGAAAACTTATTGTTTAAAATAAGACTTTGGACACAAGGGTGAAAGGATTACCCATGTTCGAAACTGCACATAACTTAGATTATGAAACTAGATAAACAACCTTGCTTGAAACTCTTCTTCTTACTCTTTGAGAAAGGGTTATTGAAGCCTTGGACTTGGGGAACTCGAATCTCAACTCAATTTGTATAATATATGGTGAGTTCTTGAATTTCTTATAGAAGAGTTAGGTTTGTTTTTGATGAAGAAACCCTAGCCTTTGGATGTTTTGGGAGATAATGAGGCTATCTGCTTCATTTTGAATATATTAGGGTATTAAAAAAGAAAAGAACCAAAAAATCCTTTTAAAAATAACTTAAAAATAATGAATGGGATTTACGACAGTCAGAGTGATGGTCCATCGCTAGTCTGATAGTCTGTCAGATCATCCGTCGCACATTGGTCAGAAAAGGCCACACTACCTTAGTTGCGACAGTCCTAGCAATGATTCATCGCTAGCTTGATGGTTCATCATCTTGGCCATCACACTTGGGCTATAAGAGGAAGTCACTACCTTGGTTGTGACGGTCCAGGTGGCGGTCTATCATAAACTCGATGGTCTGTCAACCTGTCATCGCATCTGGGTAGTTCCAACAACTCTTAGTAAAATGGCCATAACTTTTCACACCGATACCGGATTTGGACAAAATTGATATCGTTTGAAAGCTAATTCAATTCTCTACATGAAAAAAAAGTTGATATTAGGGAAATTCTACATGTTTAAAATATTTCTCACTTAGAAAGTCATCCCTTACTCTTCTTATAGATGGAGCTATACTTAAAGAAAATTTGGGGTATTATAGTGTGATAGCTAATCCTGAAGGTGTGATTCTAATGGATGGACACTATAAACTCATGTTTTCCAAAATGAATATTATTCATGATAACCATATAGGTTAAATGGCAATTCCCTAAGTCATAACTGTATATATGTATGATGGAGAGAGAAGGGTACTTGGGAATCCCCTACTCCAGTGGTATCTCTGGTTTATGCCACTACATGCATCAGGGTACGTTTAGGGGGTTACACTCGATCTACATAGCTTATGGGTGGTTTTAGGATCGATAAGCTACACACATATGATAATGTTTTAAATGCATACCAAGCCCGCTTCTGTCTCTTGGCATGGTTTATATATTTATATAAGTATATATGTATGGATATGCCTTCATATAGTTGTTTGCTTGGCTTTAGAGGTTGCAATTATTATATACTTAGCCCGAGTTCTTGCTAGCATCGGTGGTATCCCCATGTGATGTAGGAATCAACCATTCTACTCCTCCTACTTAGTAATCAAATTTGGGATCAACTATTTGATTTAAGTGGTGAGCTTCTATACTTCAAAAGGAATCATTTCATATCATGGACATCTTCTCATATTTTAGCTATTTTATGTATATTGTTTTTGTCTATGGTTGGGGGCATGTCCTAATCAAAAATTGTATTTCTTTTTAGTAGAGGCTTTGTGGGACTACTATGGGTTGGATTGGGCGGTGTTGGTAGTTGTTTTAGCCTTAGTATTAGTATTGGTATTGGGGTTGGTACCGTTTAACTAAACTCATGATTGTTCTATCTTCTTATGTTATGTTATGGACAGGAACTAGGTTATTATTTTAGTTTTGGTTATGGTTATTGGTTGGTAATAGGTGGTTGGACTTTCTTTGGTTGGACATGGATGTGGACCTGTTCCATTGTCTAGATTGGTACAAATATGCTATCTCGTTATATGTTCATAATTTATCTGACTTAAGGTACATGTTGGATGGCTGGGTTGGGTAATCGGGGCAGTTTCTGGTCCCAGTTTGACAGGAGATGCCCATTATGATAAGGCCCTAGTTTGGGTCATGTTAAGTTGGTATCAGAGCTTTCGGTTCATAGTTAATTAGGAGTCTTCAAATTCATGTTGAGTAGAGTCTGTTTTAAGGGTGTGTAACGCACCACACTTATAAGGGAGAGGCTACAAGGAATTAAGGAATGTGTCTCTTTTCTATGTTTTATTTTAAGATACAAGGTCTAAGGTCATTTCTAATTTTTGTTTTACCACTTTTAGATCATGCCTCGATGATCTGATGATCAAGAAAAATCTCTTATCCCAACTAGGGATAATATTGATGGTACACATTCTACTCAGGAGATCATTCTCGATCTAGGGATCTAGTCCCTGATTATTTTGGAGTTCCCCTAGTTTCTTCTAGTCCTCCTCAGGTTGACGTGATGACTATAGATTTTTGTCAATTGATTCATATGATTGCTCAGTTGGTGGCTTTATAGGCTAAATAGGATGTATCTGGTATTCCATTATCTGAGGCCAAAAGGGTTGGTCAGTTTATGAAGATGAGTCCTCCAACCTTTATTGGTGTTAAGGTGGAGGAGAATCCTTAGGGTTTTTTAGGTCAGATGAAAGGATATTTAGGATCATGCATTCCACTAATGTGGGGGTAGAGTTTGTAAATTTTCAACTCAAGGATGTGGTGTACCAATGGTATAAGGAATTAGATAGAGCAAGGGGTGATGTTGAGAGTCACCTTTAAGGGATACCTTGTCTAATGCATTTCTGGACTAATTCTTTCCTTAAGAGTTAAGAAAAGAAAAAGTAGAGAAGTTTTTTAATCTGAAATAGTGAAGTTAAGGAGTATGCCTAGATATTCCAGCAATTGTCTAGGTATGCTAAAAAATTAGTGGCTAATATAAGGGCCAAGATGAGGAAGTTTGCCTCAGGACTATCTTGATATTTGATCCTCGAAAGAAAGACTGCATTGCTAATCAAGGACATGAATACTCTAGTTTGATTATTAATATGTAACAGGTAGAGAAGGAAAAGAGAAATTAGGCTGAGATAGAGGAATGATAGGATAAGAAGTTTAGGTTCTTTGATTAAGGTGGTGGCCAACAACAAAGTAGTAGGGATGGTGAAAAGTGGCTGAAGAAAAAGTGGGGGAGTTTTGGTTCTTTCTCTATAGGTAGTGTTCCCTACCCAAAGCTGTCGGGTGATAGGCGTCAACAGGGTGGCGACAAGTTTAGGGAACAAGGGTCCCAATATCAGGCTAGTGGGGCAAAATTAGCTTCTTCATGTAATCTTTATAGTTTTTGTTATAGGTTACATCAATCTTTTTGTGATTAGGGAATGGACAGGTGTTCTAAATGTGGTCAACAGGGACATATGCTTAGAAATTATTAGATTGGTAAAATTGCTTCGGGAGCGAATAAGGTTCTAGTTGATTTTTTATCTTTTCCTGAACCAAAGGGTACTTCTTCTGTATCTATTTTTCTTTAAGTACTGGTATAGGTCGGGAGAGGTTATATACTCTATCTACTCGACAAGAGTATGAGGCATCGCCTAATGTCATGACTGGTATGTTGCAACTCTTTACTCATGACGTGTATTGCTTTCTTCATCCAGGATCTAGTTTTTCTTTTATGACCCCATATGTGGTTGTATTTTTGTTTTGATCCTGAGGATATTTAGGATTCTTTTTCTATTGCTACCCAAGTAAGTGTCTCTATTATTTCTAAAAGAGTCTATAGGGTGTGTGGAGTATCTTTTGGAAATATGAAAACCTTGTTAGATTTATTTGAACTAGATATTATGGATTTTGATGTTATTATGGGTATGGATTAGTTACATTGGTGCTACACATCCTTAGATTTTTCGACCTATATGGTTATCTTTAGGTACCCTGGTGAACTGGTCATTGAATAGAAGGGTGGTTCATGAGATAATAAGGGGAGATTTATATAATATCTTTGAGTTTGATGGTTAATCTCTAAAGGGATACTGTATAATTTAGTTCGGGTTAAAGATTTTGACTCGGAAGATCCTTCTTTACTTTTGGTTCTGGTAGGAATAAATTTCCTGAGGTCTTTCCTGATGACCTCCCTGGTGTTCCATATGATAAAAAGATTGAGTTTGGTATTGACTTGGTTTTGAGAACTCGTCCAATATCTATTTCCCCTTATAGGATGGCTCCAACTGAGCTGAAGGAGCTAAAAAAACAACTTAAGGATCTTTTTGATAAGGGTTTTATCTATCCTAGTGTGTCCCCATGGGGTGCATCAGTATTATTTGTTTGTAAGAAGGATAGTTTCCTTCGAATATGCATTGACTATAGGCAGTTGAATAAGGTGATAGTTAAGAACAAGTATCCTCTTTCAAGGATAGATGACTTGTTTGATCAGTTGCAAGGTGCCAAATTATTCACCAAGATTGATCTTACATATGGGTATCATCATATTAAGATTAGGGAGGTGGATATCCCTAAGACAACTTTCCATACTCGGTACGGGCACTTTGAGTTCTTTGTAATATTATTTGTGTTGACCAATGCTCGGGCAGTGTTTGTGGATTTGATAATAGTGGTTTTTGCCAATTTCAGGACCTATTTGTCATTGTGTTTATAGATGACATCCTGGTGTATTCTAAGAGTCAGGTGGATTATGCTAATCACCTCTGTGTGGTGTAGAAGACCTTGAAACAGTAGTAGTTGTATGCCAAGTTCTTAGAATATGAGTTTTGGTTGAATGTTGTCACTTTTTAAGGTGATATTATTTCTTTTAAGGGGATCATGGTGGATCCACAAAAGGTTGCAATGGTTAACAAGTGGCCTAGAACTACGATCGATATTCAAAGCTTGTAGTGTTTAGCTGGGTATTATAGGAGGTTTGCGGAGAGCGTTTCTTCTATAGCTTCCACTTTGACTCGGTTGACTCAGAAGAAAGTGAAATTTATATGGTCTAATGATTGTGAGGGAAGTCTTGAGAAGTTGAATGATAAGTTAACTTCGGGTTCTGTTTTGACTTTACCTAAAGGCAATGAGGGGTTTGTGGTTTACTATTATATATCTCGGGTGGGGCTTAGCTATGTTTTGCTGCTGCATGGTAAGGTGATTGCTTATGCTTCTAGGTAGTTGAAGGTGCATGAAAGGAATTATCCAACTCATGATTTGGATCTTTTAGCAGTGGTGCTTGTATTGAAGATTTCGCAGAACTATTTGTAGGGAGTGTATGTAGATATCTTCCCGTATTATATGAGTCTGCAGTATGTATTTATTCAGAAAGAGGATAATCTCAGGCAGAGAAGATGGCTTGAGCTTATCAAGGATTACAACATGAGTCATCAATACCACTCATATAAAGCTAACATAGTTACTAATTCTCTTAGCCGGTTATCTATGGGAAGTTTAGTGCATGTGGAGAAGAAGAAGTAAGAGTTGGTGAAGGATATTTACCGCTTGGCTAATTTTGGGGTTCGTCTTCTATACTCTAAAAATGGTGGTATATTGGTACAAGAAGTGTTGAGGTCGTCTCTTGGTGCAGAGATTAAGGAAAATTAAATGCTAGATCCTTTCTTGAGGAAAATCAAGGGTGATATAGGTGGGCAAAAGGTGATGGTATTTAAGGTTAGTGGTGATGGTACCTTGCAGTACCAATAGAGGTTATGTGTTCCCAATGTCAATTATTTGTGTGAAAGGGTATTGGCTAAGGGGCATGAATCACTCTTTTTTGTTCATCCCGATTTGATGAAAAAGTATCATGACCTCAAGGTGATGTATTGGTGAAATAGAATGATGAAGGATGTGGCTGACTTTGTAGCCAAGTGTATGGTGTACCAACAAGGAAAATTTGAGCACATGCGGCCCAAAGGGTTGTATGAAGAGATTGAATTGTCAGAATAGAAATGGGAAGTAGTCAACATGGATATTTCTTTATCGATCTTTATTGGTCTCGAAACCAATTTGATTTTGTTTGGGTCATCATGGATAGGATTAAAAAGTCTACTCACTTCTTGCCAGTGAGGACAAAATTTTCATTGGAGAATTCTGTAAGGTGTATCTTCATGAAATTGTGAAGCTGCATAGGGTACCTATTTCTATCATCTCTGATCGTGGTATGTAGGTTTGATCTTATTTTTGGCAGTCATTTTAGAAGGGGTTAGGGACTAAGGTTAGTCTGAGTACTGTTTTTCATTTGCAGATAGATGGGCAAGTAGAGAGGACTATTCAAAAATTTGAGAATATGATTCGAACATGTATAATTAACTATGGTGGTAGCTAGATTGAGTATCTACCTCTTATAGAGATTTCTTAAAACAAATAGTTACAACTCTAGTATTAGAATAGCCCCTTTGAGGTATTTTATGGTAGGAGTTGTAGATATCCTATAGGGTAGTTCAAGGTTGGTAAGGCAGATATGTTTGGTTCGAACTTGTCTTATCTAGCTATAGAAAAGGTAAAGGTGTTTCGAGATAGGCTTAAGGCTGCTCAGAGTCACCAAAAGTCCTATAGGGATGATAGGCGTAGGACTTGGAGTTTGATATTGGGGATAGGGCATTCCTATAGGTGTCTCCTATGATGGAAGTAATGTGGTTCGGAAAAAACGGAAAGCTCAGTCCCCGGTAGTTGGTCCTTATGCAATTTTGAATAGCTTGGTAATATTGCTTATAAATTGGAGTTGCTTTCTATTTGGAGATCCATTTGTTCGGTGTTCCATGTCTCTATGTTGAGGAAGTGTATAGGTGATCCTTCATTAGTTATTCCATTGGAAGGATTGAGTATCTTGGATTCTCTGTCTTATGAAGAGATCCCGATTGAGATCTTGGATTAGTAGGTTTGTCGGTGGCGGACCAAGGATGTAGCTTCGGTTAAGGTTCTTCAGCAGAACCATAAGGTGGAAGAAGCTACCTGAAGAGGAAATAAATTCTAAGTATCCACATTTATTTTCTTCTTCAGATATTCGTGCGGAAGATATGTATTCTTGATCACTTTTGTGTTTTGTAACTTGGTTAGAGAAAGATTTATTTTCTTGCATCTTTGTTTTCTAAATTAGTTAAAGATTGGAATGGTTATGTTTGGGGGGTAACTCGTGCTGGTACTACCTTGTCCATCATTTTGGAACGAATGATCCTAGTAGGGGAGACTGAAATATCCCATGTTTTGGACCATAGAAATTGTCCTAGGTTTTTGGCTTTTAGATATCTTATGAGTTGGGGTACTAGTCGTATGGTAGGGTACTGGTATTATATCCTATCGTATGTTGTCCAGTGTTGGGTGGTGTTTGATGGTTAAGCTTTTAGAATATGTATGATTTGGGTGGGTACGAGTCATATGGTGGGTGATAGGTCATATGGTTGGGTTTTCCTTTACTTAATCTGAAACTTAGTAAAGTGACTTAGATCTGAGTATGAGTGGTTCACCATGGGGCATGAGATCGGGTATGAGTCATATTGTCCAGCTCGTATGTTTGACAGTGTCAAAACCTCTTAGTTTTATTATGGGTACGGGTTAAGGGTACTAGCTGTACCCTTGGATATGGTTGGTACTGCACGGTCGTAAGTTAACCAATGTGGGGGTCTAAGGTAAGGTCTAGGGTACGAGTAAGGGTACCACTCATACCCTTGGGTACGGATGGTATGATGGAATCATACCCACCGACGGGGATTTATACAGTTTAAGTTGAGGGTAATTTGGATATTTTCTTTTATAGCTCCATGGGACCCATGACTTAAAACACCTTTTGGGTCTTCAATTAACTTATTTGATATCATTTAAAGACTTAGAAGCCCTCTCAAATTCTCTTTAAGGCTCTTAGGCCAGGAAAGGCTAGGGTTTCACCAATAGGATCAAATTGGGACTTTTAAGGATAGATTTTATTCGTCTTCTTCGTAATCTAACGCAATTTACTCCTTCCTCATTATTAGTTCCAATTAAAGGCATGATTTATGAACTATTTTCATGGTTTAATTATTGTATGGTTTTGGATTTTCAAACATATGTCGGGGGTTTTGGTTATAATGGCTGGTAATGGTTTTTTCATGTCTATTATTTATGGTTTTCATATTATAATGATGGCTTGTATGCTTAGTTGCATAGGAATGGGTAGTTGGTACTTTGTTTTGTCTTTGTAAACACTTTACCCTTAACATGTTTGATAAAATTCTTATGAGAATGCTTTTACTATATTCTTGGACTTTTAATGGAACTATTACCTGGTATAACTTAGTAATGGAACCCTAAATGGTTTAAATGGTTTGGAATGGATAATTGGTAAGGTCTCAGTGGTCATGGTTATGGTTAATTGAACATCCTTATGGGGTACAAAGGAATCCCCCCAGTAGCCATATTAATGAACATACTTGTTGGGTATATGGGAATCCCTTAAGCAACTAAATAATATAATCAATGGGTACATGAGAATCCCTTCTTCTCTAAAAGGTTGGCTAAGGAGATTGCTTGCAAGCTATAGTCAGTATGATGATACCACTACATATAGCATTAGTTAATAATAAGTTGAATGGTGGTCTTGGTTATGTGGAAATGGTTTTAATTGGGCAACAATGGTGGGGTGTGATAACTAACCGTGAAGGTATGAGTCCAATGGAAGGAAACTGGAAACTAATGTTTGCCGACATGAGGATTGGTCATGATGACCATATGGGGTACATGGGAATTCCCTAAGTCACAATTGTATATATGTATCATACAGAGTAAAGGGTACTTGTGAATCCCCTACTCCTTTGGTATCTTCGATTCATGCGGCTACACACATTGGGGCCCGTTCAAAGGGTCTTGACCCTTATAGCCCGTGGGTGGTTCTAGGACGGTTAATCTATACATACCCATGTTAATGTTTTAAATGCATGCTAATCCCGGTTTACTTTCCCGGCATGGTTTATATATGTATATATGTATAGATATGTTTGCATATAGTTGGTTTTTTGGTTTTAAACGTTGGCACTATATTATCCTTATCATAAGTTCTTGTTAGCATTCACCTGGTAACCCATCTTCGGGCGGTTGTATCCCTATGCGATTAAGGCACCGAACATTCTACTCCTACTTAGTGATCGAATTCGAGATCAACTATTTGATTGAAGTGTTGAGCTTTCATACTCCGAAAGGCTCCATTTCATATCATGGACATCTTCTCATACTTCGATTATTTTATGGATATTGGTTTTGTCTATGGTTGGGGGTATGTCTTAACCGGGTATTGTTTTTCTTTTGGTTAGAGGATTTGTGAGACTACTATGGGTTGGAATGGGCGGTGTTGGTAGTGGTATCAACCTTAGTATTGGCATAGGTATTGGGTACTATACTGATTGACTGAACTTTTGATTGTTCCATTATCTTATGTTATGTTATGGACAAGAACTTGGTTATTATTTCGATTTTGGTTATGGTTATTGGTTGGTAATGGATGGTTGGAATTTCTTGGGTTGGTCATGGTGTTGGACCTATCCCAGAGTCTTGATAGGTACAAATATGCTATCTTTCTATATGTTCAGAATTTATCCGAGTCAGGGTATATGTTGGTTTGTTAGGTTGGGTAACAGGGGATGTCTCCGATCCCGATTGGACTTCAGATACCTTTTATGACAAGGCCCTGGTTTGGTTTGTGTCACTTAGTTTATTTCTTGTTTTAGTATTCAAGCATGTATCAAGAATTTAATTCAGTCTATATTTTTGTCAAAATTAGTTACTATGTTAGTAATCAACTTTTGTAATTTAGTTTTTCGGATTAGTGCTCTTTCCATATCTTTTCAACTTAGTGAATCTTCAGTGGAGTATAAATGTTTCAAAGGGTGAGATAATGATGTTCGATGTATTTATGCACTCAAATGTCACTATTCTAGCTTATTTAGCTTTGTTTTGAGGATTATTCACGTGCTTTATGTGTTAATATGATATAAACAAGTGTATAAGGGTTCAAGGACGTGATTACAATGGCTTAAAGTGTTTTAAAACAAGTTTGTACTTAATTGAGTCATTTAGAGTTCAATCAAGGAAACTAATTTTACTACCTTGAGCTAGTTGTGTGTCTAGTCTATCTTGATGGATTCTAATGTGTTTAAGAGTTCCAAATGGTTTTAATGTGTAATTACGAGTGGAATAACTTATTGGTAATGTGCAAAGGTCAATTGGATTAAGTTAAGAGTCGAAACATAAAGTTTATGATTATCGTGGAAATCCTAGTCTTAGCTTGTGTTTGTCATTAATCTTTGAGGATATTGTGTTGTTATGATCTCTAATATATGGTGTGTGATTATGTAGGAAGCTTTGTGAGCTGAATATGGTGATATATTTATGATATAATGGCTGCAAATCCATTGGAAATGCACCACAATACAAGGGATGGCAGAAGGGACATTCAACGCTTAACCAAAATTTTGGAAGCAACTTCCATTGAACCAACGCGTTAGAGCCGTAAAGCCTTTCCTGGTTGACTTGAGTGTCCAACGCGACGCGTTGGATAGATGGGTTTATTATTGTAATACCCTACATGTTTCTAAGCTAGGAAGTGAATAAGTATTCCTATGTATGAAATCTCCTATCCTGTGATTCATACTTCAGTACATAACTTACAATGAATATCCTAGTGATAGGATAACTTATGATGCATTAATCATGTTCATATGAGTCACTTAAGCTAATACAACATAAGAGTTTTTGAATCCATCAAGTTTTAGTATTTGATTTTTCAAGAGACATCTTTGAACGAGTATAACTCGATGTTATTGTGGTATTTTAGCTGATTTAGACCCACCAAATTGTAGAAAATCGAATTAGCTTTCCAACGATACCAATTTTGCCTTAATCTAATACCCAAGCAAAAATTTACGCCCATTTTCGTGATAGACAGTAAGGATAGGCGATTGGTTAGGCACCGCCCAACCAAACATAGGCGATTGGTTAGGCGCCGCCCAACCTAGCTTAGGCAATCACTTGGGCGCCGCCTAAGTCAGTTCCAGGTGCCATAAACACTCCGTTTTGAGTTATTTTAAGGGTAATTAAGTCTTTTAACACTCCTTACACGTCCCTAAACTTAACCCTACGAAATATATAGCTTCTAAACATATTACAACCCAATTATCATCTCAAAGCTCATCATCCAAGAGCACTAAAAGAGAAAAACAACTAGGGTTGCGTAACTAAGCTTGAAGATCTGATTTTAAGGAAATTCCTCCGTTAATCATCAAGAATCTTCCTTCTAAGGTATGTGTGATTTGATTCATGGACTCCTTTCATCCATGAAGCTCAAGAACCATCTTCTAAATTTTGTATTATGATGTTTATGTTGTTGGTGGTTGATGTTCATGTGGTTGGAGTTTGATGATGCCTAAGATGGGATCTTTGTATGTTTATTGTGAGAATATGGTGGTATTTAACGTATAAATATGTGAAATTGGTGGTTGAATATTTGTAATCTTGATGAATCCACCTATGTCTAAGATATGCATGTCAGGTGTTTGTGAAAATACCTAAGGGAATAGAAATCATGCTTTTATGACATAATAAGTCCTAAAAGACTATTCCATGTTCTAAGTTTATGTTCAACGTGATCCCCATGCTATTGTCTTGAATTGGAGAAGTTGTACGACATGCTCATGATATTGTTGCGATATAGAATGACCATGTTATGGAAGCCATGCAAGTATATACATGTTGTGTGCATTCCCGATCATGTGATAGTTTGTTGAGAATCATTCTTATTATGAAAGCCTTACTTATGATATTGTGAATTGTGGACTCAAATCTTGTAATCAAGTCATGCCATATGCGTCAGTTTCCTCCTATTGAGTCCTGGGGGTACATGTACCCAAAAACTATAGCTGTGTACCAAGAGCCATGTCATGTTTCACGATATCCGAACTCAAGCTATGATTCCATAGACTACAGTCAGCCATGTGACTCAAGAAAACCTCATGATCTTAGTCAGTTATCAGATATCAGTAACATTCTGCCAATCAACAAAATTTAGTAAGATTAAGTCATGCACAATCACTTATTCATGTCCAGTCCGTCCAGATGGGACTAGAGGTTAGCACCGAGTGAACCCAAGGATGGGAACTCACCCGCCAGTTCAGGGTGTGATTCTTAGTAGTCATCCTTGTGTTCCATAACTACGTAGCCAGCGTAGGTTGAGACATCTTAACCCGTCAGATTAAGGTTGATGAGGTGGATTAACCCGTCAGTTTAGGCTTCCCACCGTTCTCATTGAGTACCCACCAGATAAGGGTCACTTACAGGCTATCCTTACCCGTGGCACGGTATTGACACCATTCCAGTCGGGGCAGAGATTGGACCTAGCATAGCCTTAACGGTATACATGGGGCATGTCGGTTAAACACTACTTTCCATAGTTCAGTATTAGTCATGACAGTTATAAGTAAATCGTGGATTAGCTTACAGGTTATGCTATCAGGTATTCATGGTCACAGTTTCTATACATGTGTGTTTGCACTCCCACGTTCATATTAGTCAGTCAGTGTTGTTCATGCATGAAGCCCTTTATGTTCAGCCTACCTTCCTCATATACTCAGTACTCCAGTTGTACTGACGCATTTGCGCTATGGTGCTTTATTTTCATGTTACACCATAGGTTCTGAGACACGAGCTCCAGCCCAGCAGTAGCGGTAGCATTCCAATCACAGAGACACAATGAGTCCTCTTTGATTTGAGGACAATATGATTTTATACATTTATTTATTTCTTCAGTTTAATTTTACGGAGTTAGTTGGAGACATGTTCCTTCAACTCCTTCAATAGAGTCCTAGGAAGTCTGAAAGCCGCATCTAGTAGAGTCTTGCACATGAGTGTGTTGCGCGCCATATTTATGTGCAGGAGGCTATAAGATGTTTTAGGAACAGTCCCCTATCTTTATTATTTATATCATGCTAGTGAGCATAATCACAAGTTAAACTCTCAGTCTAATCCATTCTTCTCTTATTCGAGACCATGGCCCTAAAGAGAGGAAACCAGCTAGCTCCTCAGCCCGAAGATCCTTTGGACGAACATGTTTCCCATGCGGATTTTAGAGTCGTATTTACCACACTTTCTCAGTCCATGGCTGCACAGAATGAACAGCCATCAGTCATTCTGACTAATCCAGTGGCCAATCCTAAAGCAGCTAGGGTTCGAGACTTCACCCGGATGAACCCTCCATCTTTCCATGGGTCTAAGTCTAATGAGGACCCTCAGAAGTTCATTAAACAAGTCTAGAAGGTCATTGACATCATAGGTGTTACTTATATTGAGAGTGCTGAGTTAGTCGCCTACCAGTTACAAGATGTTGCTCATGATTGGTACAAAAAGTGGAAGCGTGAGAGGTTAGATGATACAGGCCCTATCGAGTGGGAGGAATTTGTCACGACCTTCTTAGACAGATTCTTTCCCCAAGAGTTGAGGGAAGCCAAAGTTCTTGAGTTCATCAACCTTTGGTAGGGGAATATGATGGTTAGGGACTATTCTCTCAGATTTACTCAGCTATCCAGGCATGCTCCTCATGTGGTTGCAGACAATAGAGCTAAAGATGAGCAAGTTTGTGTCAGGGGTAAATGATAGCATGATAAATGAGTGTAGTTCTACGATGCTGATCGGTGATATGACCTTACCCAAACTCATGACCCATTCCCAGCAAGTAGAAGAGCAGAATTTTAAGACAACGGAGAGGTAGAACAAGAGAGCAAGTTCAGGTAACTTCAACTTTGCTCACCCAAGTAAGATGGAGAAAAGCATTCACAGTTTTTCTCCAAGTCAGCCGTTCTAGCTCCTTCCTCTGCTAGTGCTCCAATGCCGAAGTTTAGAGATGGCAATAGAGACAACGTGTCAGGCTCTGAATGTCAGGGCAGTGTTAGCAGTGCCCGAACGAATCCCCTTTCTCAGACTTATGGTAAGAACCACAAGGGCATTTGCAGAGCCGGTAGTGGTGTATATTTTGGTTGTGGCAAGCCAGGCCACAGGATTAGGGAGTGTCTGCAGTCAAGTCTTTAGGGTCAGCAAAATTATTCTACAGGTCAGTCCAGTCTCCCGAACCATCAGGGTGCCATTTCCAGTGCTACCAGTGGGCAACGCCTAAACAGATTCTACGCTCTTCAGTCATGGCAGGATCAGAAAAATTCTCCTGATATCATTACTGGTACGTTATAGATTTTCCATGTTCATGTTTATGCTTTGCTAGACCCAGGCGCATCTTTTTATTTTGTTACTCCATACATAGCAGGCGATTTCAGAATCAGTCCCGAAGTCCTAGCAGAGCCTTTCTCAGTCTCTACCCAGTGGGTAAAACCATCATAGCCTGGCGGGTATACAGGAACTGCCCGGTAATGATATCTCAGAAATCCATATCAGCAGATTTAGTGGATTTAGAGATTACTGATTTTGATATCAATCTTGGCATGGATTGGATTCATTCCTGCTATGCCACAGTTGAATGCAGAAACAAGATAGTTTAGTTTTAGTTCTCGAATGAGCCCGTCCTAGAGTGGAAGGGTAGCATTTCGGCATTCAGGGGTCAACTTGTTTCCTACCTTCGGGCAAGGAAAATGATTTCTAAGGGGTATGTGTATCATCTTTTGCATGTTAAAGATTCCAGTTATAAATCGCCCAGTCTCGAAATAGTCCCTGTTGTTAATGAATACTCAGATGTCTTTCCCGAAGATCTTCCAGGCATTCCTCCCGAAAGGGAAATAGACTTTGGCATAGATCTCCTTCCGGATACTCAACATATTTCTATTCCGCCATACAGAATGGCACCAGAAGAACTTAAGGAACTAAAATATCAGTTGAAGGATCTCTTAGATAAGGGATTCAGCAGACCCAGCATTTCCCCATGGGGTGCGCCAGTATTATTTGTGCGCAAGAAAGATATTTCTCTCAGAATGTGTATTGATTACCGTCAACTCAAAAAGGTCACGGTAAAGAACAGATATCCTCTTCCCAAGATTGATGATCTATTCGACCAACTTTAGGGTGGCAGTTACTTCTCCAAGATAGACCTCAGATTAGGCTATCATCAGCTCAGAATTAGAGAATGTGACATTCCGAAGACAGCTTTTTGTACTCGGTATGGTCACTTTAAATTTTTAGTCATTTCATTTGGTCTTACCAATGCCCCTGTAGATTTTATGGATTTGATAAACCATGTGTTCAAGCAGTACTTGGACATATTTGTCATAGTCTTTATAGATAACATTTTGGTCTATTCTTGCACAGAGCGTGATCATGCAGACCATCTCAGGATTATTCTTTAGACTCTCAAGGATCACTAGTTATTCGCTAAGTTTAGCAAGTGAAAATTTTCGGTAAGATGAGTAGAATTCGTTGGCCATATTGTTTCTGGTAATTGTATTAGAGCAGATCCTCAGAAAACCTAGGCAGTAAGAAACTGGCCGAGACCCGTATCTCCATCAGATATTAGGAGTTTCTTGGGTTTGGCTGGCTATTACAGATGGTTTGTGGAGGGATTTTCTTCTATTGCATCTCCCATGTCCAGATTGACTCAGAAGAAAATTAAGTTTCAGTGGTTAGATTCATGCGAGAAGAGCTTTAAAGAGTTGAGGACTCGACTCACCTCAGCTCCAGTTCTAGCTATTCCAGATGGTTTAGACGATTTTGTAGTCTATTGTGATGTATCCAGAGTGGTTTTAGGTTGTGTCCTCATGCAGCATGGTAAGGTCATAGCCTACGCCTCCAGACAGTTAAAGCCACATGAGAAGAATTATCCTACTCATGATCTTGAGTTAGCAATAATAGTTTTTGCCTTGAAGATATGGAGAGATTATCTCTATGGAGTTTATGTAGAAGTCTTCACAGACCATAAAAGCCTCCAGTATGTCTTTTCCCAGAATGATCTCAATGTTCGCCAGAGAAGGTGTTTAGAGCTCTTCAAGGATTATGACATGAGTGTTGTTTATCATCTGGGCAAGGGCAATGTTATGGCCGACGATCTCAGTCGACTCTACATGGATAGTATTTCTCACTTTGAGGATAGTAAGAAAAAGATCGCTCAGGAGATCCATCAGCTTGCCAGACTAGGCGTTCGCTTAGTCGATTCTTTAGAGGGTGGTATATGTGTTCATAGTAGTTCAGATTCATCTCTAGTTTCCGAGGTGAAAGAGAAATAAGACAGGGATCCTAGCCTTGTCAAACTCAAAGAGTTAGTTCAGAATCAGAAAGTCGAGGTTTTCTCCCAAGGGGGAGATGGTGTTCTTCATTGTCAGGGTCGTCTATGTGTTACAGGTGTAGATGAATTAAGGCAGCGCATTCTCGTAGAAGCGAATGGTGCGCGATACTCTATTCATCCAGGGCCCACTAAGATGTACCGCGACATGTCGGAGATCTATTGGTAGAGTGGGATAAAGAGAGATATTGTAGAGTTTTTGGCTAAGTGCTCTACATGTCAGCAGGTTAAGATAGAGCATCAGAAACCTAGTGGTTCCATGCAAGAGTTCCCCATTCCTACTTGGAAGTTGGAAGAAATTAATATTGACTTCGTGATAGGTTTGCCTAGAACTTGTCATCAGCATGATTCAGTTTGGGTCATTATAGATAGAATGACCAAGTCAGCTCATTTCCTTCCGGTTCGTACTTTTTACTCCGCCAAGGATTATGCCAAACTCTATATCAGGGAGTTAGTCATGTTACACGGTGTTCCACTATCTATCATCTCAAACAGAGGTATCCAGTTCACTTCTCACTTTTGGAAAGCGTTCCAAAAGGGTCTTGGTACTTAAGTCCATGTCAGCATAGAATTTCATCCTCACATAGATGGTCAAGCAGAGAGGACCATTCAGACTCTTGAAGATATGCTAAGGGCGTATGCAATTGACTTCAAGAGAAGTTGGGATGACCTCTTCCCTTTGATTGAGTTTGCATACAACAATATCTATTATTCTAGTATTCAGATGGCTCTATTCGAAGCTCTCTAAGTTGCTATTTAGTTTTATGTTTTCCCGGTTAATGCATGACAAATGAAAACTTATACCTAATAAAAGTTTCCTTTTTCCCATCCTTGCTACGCTAAATCATATTTAAGTCATCTGTACAACATACTAATTATCTTCATTTAGAGACAAAAAAGGTAGATGACCAGTGGCACTTTAAAGCGCACTAGATATTTTGTATCTAATTCTATTTTTACTTCCAAATTACGAAGGCTCTTACTAAAGGAAAAGTTGTTACTAGTTATTTTTTTAGTTTGAGATTGAATGTATGTTGGCTTGGAATTTCTCTCTTTCTTTATGATGTAAGAGTTCGTGTCTTGGAAAATATTTGGCCTTTTGTGTGTTAATTTAACTGAATGTTGCAGAGTTGGTGCCTCAACTTCAAATTATACTTTAAATTTTAAAATTTAAATGTTAATGATTTAACCCAATAACCAAATCTATAACAATCAATAACCGGTAAACTGATAACCGATAAACCAATATCTTAATGGTTCTTAATGCTTTAGCTTTATTACAAACCGATAATCAATATGTCAAACCGATAAACTTCAAAACCGAATCAACCGATATGCAGCCCAAAAGACTGGCAACGAAATCCATATTAATCACCTCCTATTTCCACTCAGGCAAATCAATTTATTGATACAACCCTCCAATCCTAATGTGCTCAACTTTAACTTGTTGACATACCATGCACTTGGATACAAAATAAGCCACATCCCTTTTTATACCATTCCACCAATATATCTCATTGAGATCATGATATATCTTTGTGGAACTAAGAAGAACAATATAGCGTAATTTAATGCGCCACAGCCATGACCCTTTGTCGCAACCCATCAATGTCAGGAACACACAACCTCCCTTGGTACCTTAAAGTACCCTTACTACTGATTTTAAATACCATTACTTTTACCCACCTACATCATTCTTGATTTTCATCAAAATAGGATCTAGCACTTGATTTTCCTTAACCACTACACCGAGAGATGATCTAATTGCTTCCTGTACCAACACACCACCATTGTCAAAGTCCTATAGACGAACTCCAAGATTATCCAACTGGCGAATATCCTTCACTAATTCCTATTTTTCCTTATCCACATGAGCTAAACTTCCCATGGATAACTTACCAAGAGCATCAGCAATAAGATTAGCCTTACCTTGATAATAGTGAAGACTTATATCATAGTCCTTAAGAAGCTCCAACCATCTCCTCTACCTGAGATTTAGCTCCTTTTGAGTGAATATATACTGCAGACTCTTATGATAAAAGAACATGTCTACATGCGCACCATACAAATAATGCCGCCAGATTTTCAAGGAAAAAACCACCACTTAAAGCTCCAAATCATGAGTAGCATAACTTCTCCCATGCACCTTTAATTGCCTGGAAGCATAGGCAATCACCTTTCCATGCTGCATCAAAACACAACTAAGTCCCACCCTAGATGCATCACAATAAATCATAAACCCCTCATTACCATTAGGCAATGTCAAAACAAGACCCAAAGTTAGCTTTTTCTCAAGCTTCTGAAAACTCCCTTCACACGCTTCGGACCAAGAAAATTTTACTTTCTTTTGTGTTAACTCAGTAAAAGGAGCAAATATCGAAGAACAAGTTTAAAGAAGCTGCATATAATACCTGGCCAAATCCAAAAAGCTCAAATGTTAGTTGGAGTCGTGGGTCTAGGCCACCTTTTTCACCACTGCAACCTTTTGAGGATCCACCATGCTCCCCTCGCTAGAAATAATATGACCAAAGAAAGTTACAACGTTCAAACAAAACTCACACTTAGAGAACATAGCTTACAACTATTGTTCCTTCAAGGTATTTGATGCCTCATAACGGTGATTGTCATTATCCACATCACCCTTAGAATACACTAAGATGTCATCAATAAACACAGTGACAAAAAGATCTAAGAACTGCCTGAAAACCATGGTTATCAAATCCATAAATGCCATTAGGGAATTAATAGAACCAAATGACATAACCAAGAATTAAAAGTGCCTATACCGAGTATGAAAAGCCGTCTTAGGGATGTCCTCCACCCTAATATTAAGCTTATGATACCTAGACCAATAGTCTATCGTAGAAAAGAACTTGGCACTTTGCAACTGATCAAACATGTCATCTATCCTTAGAAGAGGATACTTGTTCTTGAACGTTAACTTATTCAACTAGCTATATTCGATGCACATCCTAAGGGAACCATCTTTCTTGCGCACGAACAACACCGGTGCACCCCATGGGGATACACTAGGATAAATAAACCCCTTATCCAAAAGATCCTAGAGTTTCTCCTTGAGTTCCCTCAACTCAACTGAAGCCATTATATAAGGAGGAATAGGTATGCGATGAGTGTCCAAAACCATATCAATACCAAACTCGATTTCCCAATCTGGAAGAACACCAGGAAGATTGTCTAGAAAAACCTTAGGAAACTTATTAACACTGAAAATAAGTGAAAACAAGGACCCTCTGAATTTGAATCTTTAACCCAGACCAAGTGATAAAGACACCCTTTGGAGATTAATCCACGAGCTCTAAGATAATAAATAAACCTCTCCCAAGGATTCAGGGAACGACCCTCCCACTCTATAACTAATTCACTTGGGAACCTAAAAATAACCTTACGGGTCCGATAATCTAAGTACATGTAACAAGAGTATAACCAATCCATCCCTACAATAATGTCAAAATCCACTATGGCTAGATCAAATAGGTCTACCAAAGTCTTCTTGTCAGCAATAGATACCACACGCCCCCTATAGACTCTTTTAAAAATAGCTAAGACACCTAATGGGTAGAAACAAAAGAAGGATCCAAAACTACCTCAGGATCAAAACAAAAACACACAGTCAGATATGGGGTCACATAGGAAAGAGTGGACACTGGATCAAGTCGATAATATACATCACAAGAAAAGAATTGTAACATACCAATCAAGACACTAAGTGAGGCCTTAGATTCCTACTGCGATGCAAGAGTATACAGTATTTTCTGATCAGTGCCGATACCAAAAGCAGGAGTAGATGAAGAAGTAACACCACCATGTGTAGATGCAGAAGATGAAGCAACCAGACCCTTGACTGCTCTCGAAGCACCCTTACCAATCGGATAGTTTTTGAATATGGCCTGGCTGGCCACTTTTAAAATATTTGTCCCTCCATTTATCAGAAAATCCCGAAAAAAGACGACCACAAAACCAACAAAGAGGACATAAAAAAGGTGAATGTTCCCTAGTCGCCTAAGATTGGGTACCTTGTTCTAAAAAATTATCACTACCTTGTTGACACCTGTCACCCAACTACTTTAAGTAAAGAGTACTAGAAGTAGAGAAGGAGCCAAAACTCCCCTACTACTTCTTCGACAATTTTTCTCCATCCCGATTACCCTAATGCTGAGTACCACCCTGCTCAGAGAACCTGCTCCTCTTACCCTGCCTTTCCCCAAACTATGCATGTTTTCTTTTTTTATCCTCCACCTACTGCATGTGAACAATAAACCTCAAAATATCTATATTCTTAATCAGTAAATTAGTCTTGTTTCCAAGAATCAAATCCCGAGATAGTCCAGAAGTGAACTTTCTCATCCTCGCCCTCAAATCAACAACCAAATCTGAAGCATACCTTGATAGCTGATGAAATTTAAAGGCATACTCCTTGAAATACATTATTCCCTACCTAAGATTAACGAATTCCTCCATCTTTAATTTCTTCATCTCCTGAGGAAAGAAGTAATCAAAAAAGGCATTAAGAAAGGCCTCCTATAAAGACAGCTCTTCCATATTACCTCAATCCCTAACCCACTCCTTGTACCATTGGTATGCAACAACTTTGAGCTGATAAGCTGCAAAATTTACCCCTTCCATATTAGTGTCCTATATCTTCTCTATTTCATCCAAAAAACCTTAAGGATCCTTCTCCACGTTCACACGAGTAAAAGTAAAAGGATTCATTTTTATGAATCGGCCAACCCTTGTGGCCTCAGAAGATAGAACACCAGATGCATCCTGCTCAGCCTGAGCAGCAACCAACTGAGCAAAAGTATGAGTTAAATGAGAAATTTTACATTAGTCACCTCACCTTGAGGAGAACTACTAGCAACTAGAGGAATTCCAGAACAATCAAAGATAGGACCCTGCTCAGCCTAAACAATTAAGATGCATCTTGCTCAGCCTGAGCAGCAACCAACTGAGCAAATGTATGAATTGACTGACAAAATTTTACATTAGTCACCTCACCTTAAGGAGAACTACTAGCAACTGGAGGAATTCCAGAACAACAAAGGATAGGACCTTGAGATTGAGTGTTAACTCCAGGTGTAGGGAGTACTCCATCAATATCGTCCCCAAATGGGTGACATGAACTACCCTAGGTCTTTGTCATAATGGGCGTCCCAAGTCCTTATCGGGAGGTTCGAGTCCCCTAGAAAGGCATAAATGAAAATGGATATTCTCTAGTTTGTGCTGCTACATGCGCTGAGGCCCTTCAGCTATGGAAGAGCTGGGCCTATATAACCCATGAGTGCCTTATTTTGTGATGGTTATACTACACAGCCTAGGTTAATGTTTCAAAGTTCATGTTAATCCTTGTTCCCTAATATGTCATGTCATATTATATATATATATATGTATTTTATATGATATCGTGATTTGGATGACTGTATTGATTTAGAATTATTGTCATGAAATTATTTTATTTCTCTTTCACTGAGTTATATACTAGTGCTCAAACTGCTAATTATCTCCGAACATTGTATCCCCATATGATGCAGGTAGCAGAACCTCTTCTACTTTTCTCATACGGTGGTAAGGTGCTCGAGTTAGTTCGTGAGTTGACATTGAAGCGGTGAGCTTACATACTTCAAAAGTCTTCATTTCATATTTTTTATTTTGTATGTCTTAGACATTGTTTAGACTTTGGTTTTCTACTGTCAGGGGCATGTCCTAACATTTTATTGATTTTGGTTTTGTAGAGGCTTTGTTGGATTATTATGGACTTGGGTGGTTTGGTTGATTGTTTCAGTGATGAATTGCTATCTGGTAATCGATGATGGTATATAAATATGATGAATCATTATATGTTTTATTTTTCGCTATCTTGTTAGTATTTTGGCATTCATTCGACACTTGTGGTTGTTGTGTTGGATAGGCTAGATGAAGGGGGTGATCTTCGATCCATATGGGAATTGAGATAAACATCATGGACAGGCCTTGGTTTGGGTCGTGATAGTACCAAATCATAGGGTGACGAGTATGTACCAAATTTTTTTTGTCTTAATTACAAATCAGAGCCTATGAGTCGTAGTGAGTGCTTATGAGTCGTATAGTAACCCATAGTTACTGGCAACCATTTTTCGGATTTAAATTAAGGGAGTTTGGGACATTTCCTTTTTTACCTAAACATGACCCATGACTTTAAAACCTTATCGGTGCAGGATTCCCATATATAACATACCAAATAATTTCTCTCTTTGTAGAAATTCTCTCAAGCAAGAGAATTAGGTTTATCTCAAGGTTGATTGTCTAGAGCTTCCAAAAGCCAAATCCCTAAAAAATTGTTATCCTTTCAGGTATGTACCTCTTTCCCCAAAACTTATTTTGTTTAAATCACGTGCTTAAATGGTTTTTCATGTGGTTTAATTTTTTGTTTTTGGGTATAGATTGAGGGTTTGAATGATTGTTCTTCATATGATGTTTCATGTTTACATGCATTGTTTCTGCTTTAAATGGTGGTTTTGAAACCAACTAGATGCATGGGTGCGTGAATTGAAGGGGTAATGTGGTTTTCCCTAAGTTTTATGAGCTTATGATTTAAATCTTATGATAACCTCAACCCAATCTACTGAAATTGGCTTGAACATGTGAATATGTATACTGAAAAGTATTTTGAAACCTTGCACAGTATAAAATAGTAATGGAACCAGACTTGACTTTTAAAGAGGGCTTGATGGCCATATATTGAATTTGAATTGAGAATTTGGAGTCCTATCGGGTGAGAGGTTAGAGTCCCATTTGTCTAGAACATTTGGTTCCTACATGGGACTTTGGATACCCGTTGGCTAGGTGGCATCCCACTTGGCTACATGGTTATGTTTCTATATGGAACATTGGAGACTCATTGGCTAATTGGGTTCGAGTCCCTTTGGAAAGTCGATTGTTTTGGAAAAGTGGCATGAGCTTTCAAGACACAGTCGGTATGAAGATACAACTTGATAATGCCTTAATGAGTGACTACTTGTTTGATGGTTGGAAATGTGTAAAAAGTGTTTTAATTAGGCTTTAATGAGGGTTGTGTAGCTATGCTATGAGAGTGGAGGTCCCAAGGAGCTAATATTTTAAACCGCGGATGCCAATGCAGGGCTCTAAATGACCGGGTGGTTCAAGTCCCCCATTTTATATAACTAAGTGCTTAAGTCACTCTTGATATATGCCAGGAGGTTTATGATATGACCCAAACTAGGGCTTTGTCGTAATGGGAAACCCAAGTCCAACCTAAACCGGAGACCGCCTCTATTACCCTACCCAACCTCAAAATGCGTACCCTGAGTCTGAAGATTCCAAACATATAAAAAGATAGAATTTTGTACAATCCCAAACTCTGGGATATATCCATAACTGTGATTAACCCAAGCAAGCCCAACCATCTAATACACAACCAATGACCATACCAAAACTAAAACAATAACCAAGTATGAGTCTATAACATAATAGGATGGAACAATCATAAATACAGTCAAACAGTATAATCCCTAATACCAATGCCAATACAAAGGTCGACACCACTGCCAACACGCCCATATAAACCCATAGTAGTTCCACCAAGCCTCTAACCGAAAGTAAAGCAATATCTAATTAGGATATCCCCCCGACAACAACCAAAACCAATGTCTATGAAATAGCAGAAACTTATCACTTAAATCCAACTGAGCTGATCCCGAATCTGATCACTAAGTAGGAGGATTAAGTTTATGCATCACGTGGAGATACAACTACCCAAAGACTGGTTAACGGGTGAACTCTAGCATGCCCTTGGGATATGGGATAAAATAATGACAACCCTTAAAACCAAGTAAGCAACCATATGCATATACAACCATACATATTTATATATAAGCATGATGGGAAAGGAAACAGGTTTACCAAATCTTTAAAACCACTAACCTGGGTATGTCTAGCTTAACCATCCCAGAACTACACATGGTCTAAAAGGATCTAATGTAACCCCCTAAATGTGCTCTGATGCGTGTAGTCGGAAGAACCGGATATACTATAGGAGTTGGGGATTCCCTAGTAACCTTCGTTCTCTATGATACATATGTTTATGTGTAATTAGGGCATTATCGTATACCCAGTAAGTATTATATATGGTCTCCATGACCAATCTTTATGTTGGAAAATATGAGTTTCCAGTGTCCGTCCATGGTACTTATACCTTCACAGTTAGCTATCACACCCTTCTATTATTGCTCAATTAAAACCATTACCATAAAACCAAACCACCAATTTAATTTATTATTAAACAAATCTATAACTAGTGGTATTTTCATACTGACTATAGCTTGCAAGCAATGTCCATAGGCAACCTTTTATACAACAAGGTATTTTCCATGTATCGATAGATTACATTATTAAATTGACTTAGGGAAATCCCATGTACCCCACAAGTGATCATTATTATATTTGATTAAGGGATTCCCTTGTACCCCACAAGGCTTTCAATTAGACCAACCATAATCACCAAGAGCATATTATTTAACTATTTTAAACCATTTAAACAATTAATACCATTTAGGGTTCCATTACCAAGTTATACCAAACATAGTTCAATGAAAGTCCAGGAATTTAACAAAAAAATTCTCATAGGCATTTTATCAAAGATATTAGAGGCATAGTATTTCCAAAGCAAAAACAAAGTACAACTTAACCATTTCCATGGAACCAAATGTTCAAACCACCATAATAACATGAAAACAATAAGTAAAAGACATCGGAAACCATAACCAACCATTGTAACGAAAAACCCCAACATATATTTTAAAACCCAAACCATACAACATTTATACCATGAAAACAATTCAAAAAACATGCCATTAGTTGGAACTAATAATGAAGGAGGAGTAACATGCCTTAGATTATGAAGATGAAAGAGAGAAATCACCTTTATAATCCCTAAATTGATCCTAAGAGAAAAACATTAGTTGAGAGTATTTTATGAGAGTTTGAGTGACTACAAATAGGTTAAATGATGTCCCAAGATTGGTATAAGTCGTGGGTCCTTAAGAGGTTAAGAGGCGAATGTCCGTATTAAACCCAACTTAAACTACTTACAATTTCTGATGGAACAACCATCTCATACTAATCGTACACTAGTATAGGAGTGGTACACCTATTTCGTATCCTAGGACTCTACTTGGACCCCAACACTATCCAACATATAACTATTAAAGACAAACCGAACCCATTCATACAAATAGTACGATGGAATCATACCCTAGGATGAATACTATCACCTTGAGTAACTTATGGCAACATATGTTTGACACCTTACAATTCATACCCTAACATACGGCTTGTATGTTCCAACTGTACCTTGCACTGAAACTAATCCAAATAACAGTGATTAGCTTAGGACCATGACCCATCAACTGTACCCTATCATACGACTAGTACCCCCTAGTCGTATGATGTCCAGAAGCTAAAACTCAAGAAATATTTTAAGGGTCAAAATCCAAGGTTTTTCAGTCTCCCACACTAGGATCATTCTTTCTCGAATGATAGATAAGGCAGTTTATGCACTATTTATGCCCGAACACCTTTATTTCGACCTTTAACTAAGTTAGAAAACAAAGATGTGATCAAGAACACATACCTTCCACATGAATATTCGGAGCAGAAAACAAATACAGATATTTGGACTTCATGTCTTTTTCCGCTTCCCAAGTAGCCTCTTCTACCTTGTAGTTCCACCATTGAACCTTAACTGATCTACATCCTTAGTCTACAATCGATGAACCTGCTATTCCAAGATTGCTACCGGGATCTCGTCATATGATAGAGAGTCTGAGATACCCCATCTTTCTAGAGGAACAACCAATTAAGGATCAACTCTACACTTTCTCAATATAGAGAAATTGAATACGGGATGAATTGAGCTCAAACTAGAAGGCAACTCAAATTTATATGCCACATTACCAACCCTTCTCAAAACCATAAAAATACAGACATACCAGGGACTAAACTTTTCCTTCTTCCAAAACCGCATTACTACCTTCATGGGAAACACCTTTAGGAAAAGCTTATCCCTAACCTCAAATCCAAGTCCCTAAGCCTTATACCCACATAGGACTTTTGGCAACTTTAGGAAGTCTTAAGACTATCCCAAATCACTTTTACCTTTTCCATATATTGATAAACCAAACCATGCCAAACATATCCTCCTCACCAAGATCGAATGACCCAATAGGAGATCCACACCACCTACCATAAAACACCTCAAAAGGGGCCATCCTAATCCAAGAATTATTGCTATTATTGTAAGAAAACTCTACAATAGGTAGATGCTTAACCCTACTACCACCATAATCAGTCACACATGCACAAAGCATATCCTCAAATGTCTGAATACTCCTTTATACCTACCCATCCATCTACGGGTGAAAAGTAGTACTTAGGTTAACCTTAGTGCTCAGCCCTTTCTGAAATGATCGCCAAAAATGAGATGAAAACTGTGTAACACGATCAGAAATGATCAAAATATATACCGCATACTACTTTACAATCTCATAAAGATACAACCTCTAATAATCCTTAGTTGAGAAGTTAGTCCTCACTGGCAAGAAGTGAGCCAAATTTGTCATTCTATCCATGATGACCCAAACCAACTGAAATTGATTTCGAGGCCAAGGAAGACCAGTAATGAAATCCATATTGATGACTTTGCATTTTTATTCTGGTAATTCAGTCTCCTGACACAAGCCCCTAGGGCTTATGTGCTCAACTTTCACTTGTTGAAACACTAAACACTTGGCCATAAAATTAGCCATATCCTTCTTTATACCATTCCACCAATACATCTCATTGAGATCATAATACATTTTTGTCGGACTTGGATGAACAACATGGCGCGATTCATGAGCCTTAGCCAATATCCTTTCTCTTAAACCATCAACATCAGGAACACACTACCTCCCTTGGTATTGCAAGGTACTATTACTAAAAATCTCATATGCCATTACCTTTTGCGCAACTATATCACCCTTGCTTATCATCAAAATAGAATCTAGCATTTGCTTCTCCTTTATTTCTGCACCAAGAGATGATCAAACCAATTTTGTACAACACACCACAATTCTCGAAGTCCAAAAATTAAACCCCAAGATTAGCAAAGAGGTGAATATCCATTAGCAACTCCTACTTCTCCTTATCCACATGAGCTAAAATCACCATGGAGAACGTTTAAAGAGCATCACTAATAACATTAGCCTTACCTTGATTATAATGAAGACTTATGTAATATTTCTTGAGAAGTTCAAGCCATCCCCTCTGCTTGAGATTAATCTATTTTTGTGTAAAACATATACTGTAGACTCTTGTGATCAGAAAAAATACCCATAGGCACTTCATACAAATAGTGCCACCAGATTTTGAATGAAAAAACCACTCCTATTAGCTCCAAATCATGAGTAGGAGAGTTTCCCTCATGTACCTTCAGCTGCCTAGAAGCATAGGCTATCATCTTCCCATGTTGCATCAGAACATAACCAAGTGCCACCCGAGATGCACCATAGTAAACCATAAACCACTCATTGCCTTTAGAAAAAGTAAAAAAAATAGAGCTGAAGTTAGCTTATCCTTCAGCCTCATGAAACTACCCTTACAGGTATCCGCACAGGAGAACTTTTTCTTCTTTTAAGTCAACTTAGTCAATAGGGAAGCTATCATCGAGAAACATTCAACAAACATCCTATAATACCCAGCCAAATGTGAGATGCTTTGAATATTAGTTGGATTCATGGGTCTACGCAACTTCTTAACTGCTGTAACCTTTTATGGATCTACCATAATACCCTCACTAGAAGTAATGTTACCCAAAAAAGTGACAACGTTCAACCAAAACTCATATTTAGAGAATATTGCATATAATTGTTGCTCTATCAAGTTCTATAACAAAACGCAGAGGTGATCGGCATGATCCACCTCACTATTAGAGTACACCAAACTGTCATCAATGAACACAGTAATGAAAAGATCTAGAAACTGATGGAATTTCCTATTCATCAAATCCATGAATGACATCAGGGCATTAGTCAAATTGAATGACATAACCAAGAAATCAAAGTGCCCATACTGAGTACATAAAGCTATTTTAAGGATATCCACATCACTAATCTTTAGCTGATGATACCCAGACTTAAGATCTAACTTAGAAAAGAGTTTGGCACCTTGCAACTGATTGAACAAGGCATCTATCCTTGGAAGAGGATACTTGTTCTTAACCATCACTTTATTCTGCTACTAATAATCAATACTTATTCGATGGGAACCATCCTTTTTATGCAAGAATAACACTAGTGCACCTCATGGGGACACACTAAGATGGATGAAACTCTTATCCAAAAGATCGTTAAGTTACTACTTGAGTTCTCTCATCTCAGCTAGAGCCATTCTATAAGGTAGAATAGATATTCGTTGAATGTCCGAAACCAAATCAATGGCAAATTCAATCTCCCTATATGAGGAACAATAAAAAGATCATCCATAAATACCTCTAGAAACTGATTCACCACAGGAACCGAATACAAAGAAGGACCTTCTGAGTTAGAATCTTTAACCCGTACTAAATTATAGAGAGACCCTTTGGAGGTTAATCTCTAAGTTCTAAGATATGATATAAAATTCCCCTTAGGAGATAGGGAACCACCTTCCAATTCAATAACTAACTCACTAAGGAACCTAAAGACAACCTTACGTGTCTAGCAATCTAAGTAGGCATAGCATGAGTGTAACCAATCCATACCTAGAATAACATCAAAATCCACTATATCTAATTCATTTAAATCCACTAAGTCTCCTAAATACCAATATATATGACAACCCGCCTATATAATCTTTTAGCAATGACATAGTCACCTACCAGGATACAAATAGAAAAATAGTCTGAAATAACCTCGGGATCTAAACCAAAATACAAAGCCACAAATGGGGTCACATGATAAATAGTGGACCCCAGATCAAGTAAACAATACATATCATGAGAAAAGAGTTGTAATGTACCATTCACAATATCATGTGATGCCTCAAACACGTATTGCGTAGCAAGAACATATAACTAATTCTAGCCTATACCGACACAAAAGTAGAAACAATTGCACAAGCAAAACCCTTAGTTAAAGAAGCAGATGAAGAGGCAATCAAAACCTTATTTGCTCTCGACAAAAGCTTACCAACTGGGAAATTTATATGCATATAGCCTAAATAACCATATTTTAAGCACCTGTCCATCCCCTTATCATAAAAACCCAATGTAACTGACCACAAAATCTATAAAAAGGACATGATGAGTGCAACTAGGCCTCACTAGCTAGAGATTAGGCACTCTCTACCCTGATATTATCGCCACCCTGATGACACCTATAACCTGACTGCTTTAGGTAGGGAGTACTGGTTGTGGAGAAGGAACTAAAACTCCCCCACATTTTCTTTAGCCACTTACCATTATCCCAACTATTTTGCTATTGTCCAACCCTTTTAGAGAACCTAAAATTTTTAACCTGCCTTTCCTCAACCTGATCTTACTTTATATTTTCCTTCTCCACCTATTTTATAAGAACAACCAACCTAGAGATATCCATGTCCTTGATTAACAATGAAGTCTTGCTTTCAAGGACCAACTCATGAGACGGTCTTAAAAAAAACATTCCAATCCCGACCCTCAATATTAGACATCAATTCTAGAGCATTCCTAAATAACTGATGAAATTTAAAGCCATACTCCTTAACTGACATCTTTCTCTATTTAAGATAAACAAACTCCTTTGTCTTTGATTTCCTCAATTCCTAAGGAAAGAAATAATCCATAAATGCATTGGAAAAAGTCTTCCATAAAGATAACTCCTAAACATCACCCCTTTCCCTATCATATTCCTCATACTATTGGTATGCCACATCATTTAGTTTGTAGGTAGAATACCCTTTCTAAATTTATGGCATGCATCACCCTAAAGATCTTTTCCATCTCATCCAAAAAACCTGAGAATCCTCTTCCATCTTAACACTAGTAAAGGTTGGATGACTCAACCTCACGAACTAACCAACCCTTGTGGCCTCAGAAGATGGAATATAAGATGCATCATACTTAGTGTAAGAAGCTACCAACTGAGCAATAATATGAATCCACTGATGAAACTAAATATTCATTACATTAGCCTGAGGAGGACTAGATGGAATAAGTTTAACTCTAGAGCAATTAAGGACAAGGACCCTAGACTGGGTATGGATCCCATGAGAATAATGTGTCACATATACATCATATCTACTAGGGAAAGAAGATTTTTTCTGAATATTAGATCATCGAGGCATGATCTAAAAGTGAAAAAATGGGATTAGAGGAGATTCTGGGGCTCAGACTCAAATATTGAAAATAGAAAACAAAGAAAAAAAATGTTACTAAATTCCTTGAAGCCTCTCTTTTATGAGTGTGGCATGCTACACACCCTTAAAAGATACTTTACTCAACACAAATTTGTGGACTCCTAATTGACCATGAACCTAAAGATTTGATACCAAATTAAGACAACCTGAACTAGGGCCTTATCATAATGGGTATCCCAATTCCAACTAGGACTAGAGACTGCCCCTTTACCCAGCTCCACTGCAAAATAGATACCTCGAGTCAGATGAATTTCAAACATATAAAAAGATAGAATTTTTTACAATCCCAGACTCTGGGATAGGTCCATAACCGTGACTAATCCAATCAAGTACAACCATATAATTCCCAACTAATAACCATACAAAAATAAAAATTATAACTAAGTACTAGTCTATTAAATAATAGGATTGAAAAATCAAAAATACAGTCTAACAGTATAAGTCTCAATACTAATGAAAATACTGAGGCTGACATCACTGGCTACACTACCAATATCAACCCATAGTAGTTCCATAAAGTCTCTAATTGAAAGCAAAATAATATCCAATTGGGACATGCCCCAACCATAGCCCAAGCCAATGTCTATGAAATAAATAGAGTATGAAAAGACATCCATGATATTAAATGGAGCCTTTTGAAATAAGGATTCTAACCAATGCAATCCAACCTAGCTGGTCCTAAATCTGATCACTAAAAAGGAAGAGTAGAATAGCTTGCTTCTACATCACGCAGGGATACAACCTTCCGAAGATGTGTTAGCGGGTTAATGTTAGCATGCTCTTATGATAAGGATAAAATAATGCCAACCCTTAAAACCAAGTCAAAAACCATATGTATATACAACTATACATATACTTATATATAACAAAGCTGGGAAAAGGAACCAGGTTTAGCATATTTTTAAAACCACTAACCTGGTTATGTATAGCATAACCTTCCTAGAACCACCTTTGGGCTATATGGGTCCAGTG
Organism: Capsicum annuum; assembly: GCF_002878395.1. Taxonomy (NCBI): domain Eukaryota; kingdom Viridiplantae; phylum Streptophyta; class Magnoliopsida; order Solanales; family Solanaceae; genus Capsicum; species Capsicum annuum. The sequence goes on along the minus strand of NC_061121.1, from coordinate 100,874,749 downwards.
TAACTCCTTAAACGGGGCCCGATGCATGTAACCACGCAAACCATAGATACCATAGGAGTATGGGATTCCTGAGTACCATTTTCTCTCTATGATAAATATGTACAAGTGTACTTAGGGTATTCCCATGTACCTCATAAGTATTATATATGGTTTCCATGACCAATCCTTATATTGATAAATTTAAGTTTCCAGTATTCATCCATTGGACTCAAACCTTCATGATTAGCTATCACACCACACCATTATTGCCTAATTAAAACCATTACAAAACAACTAAACCACCAATTTCATTTATTTTTAACTAAGGCAATAAGTAGTTGTATTGCTATTCTGAGTACAACTTGCAAACAATGCTTAGAAAACCATTTATAGAAGAAGGGATTCCCATGTACCCATTGATTACATTGTTAAATTGACTTAGGGGAATACTATTTACCCATATATTACTTTGTTAAATTGACTTGGGGGAATCCTATGTACCCCATAATTGATAATTATTATGTTTTCTTTGGGGATTCCCTTGTACCCCACAAGGCTTTTAATTAGACAAACCATAACCACACTGACCTTACATTTTAACCATTCCAAACCATTTATACCATTTAGTCATCTATTACAAAGTTATACCATGAATAGTTCAATGAAATTCCAAAAATTTAACCATAAACATTCTCATAGGCATTTTATAAAACATATTAGGGGCATAGTATTTCCATAGAAAAAACCAAGTACCAATTAACCAGTTCCATGCAATCAAATATCCAAACCACCATAATATCATGAAAACTTAAGTAAAAGACATGGCAAAACCCTAACCAACCATTGTAATCAAACCCCTAACTTATATTTTAAAACCTAAACCATACAATGTTTATGCTATGAAAACAATCATAAAATATAACTTTAGTTAGAACTTACAATGAGGTAGGAGTAACATACCTTAGATTATGTAGATGACAGAGATAAATTACACTTGTAAGCCCTAAATTAATCCTATTGATAAAACCCTATCCTTTTTTGACCTAAGAGCCTTGAGAGAATTAAGAGTATTGTAAGTGAATTTGAGTGATTGCAAATCGATTAAATGATATCCCAAGAGTGTTATATGTCTTGGGGCTTTAAGAGGTAAAGAGGTGAAATGTCCATATTATACTTAACTTAAACTGATTAAAATTTTTAGAGGATGGTATGAACACCCTATACTAATCATACCTAGGGTATAAATGGTACCCCTATCTCATACCTTAGGCCTCTCGTTGGACCCCAACACTATCCAATATACGACTATCCAAGCCAAACTATACCCAACCATATAATTAGTACCATGGAATCCTAACCTACGAAGAATAGAATAACCTTAACTAATTTTAGGGAAATATATGATTGACACCTTACTATTTGTAACCTAACTTATGACTTGTATGTTTCGACCGTACCTTGGATAGAAACCAATTCAAACCACACTGATTAGCATACAACCATGAACCTCTAACTGTTCCTTATCATACCACAAGTACCCCCTAGTTGTATGATGTGTAGAAGCAAAAACTCAGGATATATTCTTCGGGACAAAACCCAAGGTGTTTTAGTTCAGTCCCTATAGTGCATATGTATATGTGACTATTCTATGTTTCATGAGGCCACACGTTGTGGGTTCTTTTAACTAGGGGAGAGCTAGACCCATATATTCCATGGGTGCCTTATTATGATGGCTACACTACACAGTCCAGGTTAATGATTTTAAAGTCTATGGTAAACCTTGTACTCTTTCCTGGTAATTAACATATATATGTATATGTTTGTGATCATTTGCATTATACTTTTTAATGGTTAATCATGGCATTATTTTACCCCTTACCCCTAATTTATATGCTAGTGCTCACCCCACTAACCATCTCTAGATGCTATATCCCCATGCAATATGGGTCTGAAGGCAGTCATACCTTTATTGGGCAGTGTTAGGTGGATAAGCTTGGTTTGTTCATTTTTCAGTGAATTGGTGAGCTTCCATTCTCTGGAAGACTTACTTCACACTAACATTATAATTTTCATTGTCAGAGTTGGGGGCATATCCTAATATAGGTTTTCTTTATGGTATAGAGGCTTTATGGATTACTGAGGATAGGGTTTGGATATTGACATTCATAGACATTTTAGTAAATATTTTCTCTTTCTTATTATATGTTTAAAACTTATCTACTATAATATAGTCATATGTGTTCTATATGGTTAGGTAAAAAGGGTAATCCCTGGTCCTTAGTAGACTTAGGATGCCCGTCATGGTCAGGACGTAGTTTTTGTTATGGAAAAGATAATATCATAGCCAGTTTTGTATCAGTGTGTTCACTAAGCCATATGAATTAGTGTGTCTTTTATGGGTGTGTAGAGTGCCACACTTATAAGAGAGAGGCTAAAAGGCATCTAGGAATGTTTTTCTTTTCTTATGGTAAAATTTTAAGCTATAAAGTCTGTCTTGAATCTTCTTTAATACAATTTTTTTTTGAATTTCAGATCATGTCTCCCCAAAGATATCATGCATATAGAAACCCGCTTATCCCATCTAAGGACAATGTCGATGGAGCTCATCCTACTTATTGAGAATTGATCCAGTCTTAAGCCCCTACTCTTGATTTCTTTCATTGTGTTCCACTGGTTCCCAATGATCCTTCTTTGGTTGGCGACACTCAGGCTTAGTCACGTCAGGGAGATATTTCTAATGCTAAAATTTGTTGCTCCATTCATCTGTTGACTATGTTGGTAACCTCTCAGTCTTTCTAGTCTGAGTAGGAGGGTATTATTTCTCCTTCTACTGAGGCCACTAGAGTTGGCCAATTCATAAGACTTAAACCTCTGATTTTCACTAGTTCTAATATTGAGGATAATTCTCAAGGGTTCATTGATGAGATGGAATTTTTTTTTTTAATAATGCATGCTTCTTAATCTAAAGGTGTGGAGTTTGATGCATATAAGTTGAAAGATATGGCATATTGGTGGTATGAGGAGTGGTATCTGTGGTGAGGTCATGTTGCTTAGGCATCCTTATAAGATGACTTTTTTGGAGCCTTCCTTGACCATTCCTTTTCTCAAGAGTTGAGGGAAGCAAAGGCTGAGGAGTTTGTTTATTTGAAGCAAGGTAGGATGATTGTGTTGGAGTATGTCTTAAACTTTCACCAGTTGTACTGTTGTGCACCATAATTAGTGTATTGACGATAGCGGGGATGAGGAAATTTTCTTTAGGGTAATTTCGTTACTTGGTGTTGGAATACAAGGCCGTCTTGCTTAGCTACAACATAGATATTTCTAGGTTTGTGATGCACATGTAACAAGTGGGGGGTGAAAAGAAAATGTAGCCAAAAATTGGGTGGAGGTAGATTAATAAGATCCAGTACTTATAACATGGTGGAGGTTAGAAAAATAGTGGTGGTAATGGTAGACAATGGTGTAAGAGGAAGACTTGGGAAAATGCTGGTTCTTATTATATGAGTAGCTCTCAATATTCTAAGCCTTCCAGTGATTGCCGCTTCCATATTAGTGATAGTCCCAAGGCATAGGGTGCCCAATCTCAGGCTAGTGAAGCTTAGTCAGCCCAATCTTTTCTGCCTTTCAATTTTGTGGGCAGGTGCGTCATGGATTTTGTGAGGAGGGCAAAAATAAGCGCTTTAAGTGTGATTAGTTGGGCTACAAACAGTGGGATTTTCTTTTATTCAGGATTGCTACTAGGGCTAATAAGGTTTTAGTTACCACATCTTCAGCTCTTGGTGCTGAAAAATTCATTGTTTCATCCTCATAAAGAGCATGGTCATAGTTTACTAACATATTGATGCTAAAAATTTCATTGTTTGAATACTGGTGATGACACATATAGATTTAATACATTTGTGATCACTGAATATGGTAAATGGTATGAACCCAACTAGAATATGATTTTACTACTGTTTTTCCTAAAAAAAGATTCAAGCCTACTTTTTACTTTAAAATAGATTACTTTATAACGGGAATCGTACCATGTTAATGGATGACTTATGTGCTTTGAGGTTAAAATTAGTGTTTTAATGATTTGGCCGAGGTAGATTCCGGTCCATACTTTTACTACAACTATTTACTCCGACCGAGAGAGATTTAGGACCTTTCTATAGTCCAGGATGATTTAGAATGACAATTATCACATCTGAAAACCAATAACTGTAACTGAATTAATCAATCAAAATCCATACAAGAGAATTCTAAGACCAAAATCGAATCTCAGAATCCAAATATGTTTGTATGTATCAAGAGTGCATAACTTCTACTAAAAAACACATAAGCAGTATTTATAGTACATGAGAAAACCCTAAAATCAAAGCCCGGATAAAAATCACAAAAAAGGGTCGGTGAGCACTTACCCTATGTCTATATGTGGCCTGGCCTTGGGCGAATATGCCACATGTGGCCTTAACGCATGGCATGTGAAGACATGGGTAACTGCTAAAAAAATATCCTACACTGTCTACTCTCTGGACTTTGGACTTTTGGCACTTACCTTATCCACATGCGGTCCACATCTGCTATATGTGGCCCGTATGTTGACATAGGTAAGTCTCGAAATATTTTTTTTAGCTCTTTCACTCTATGGATCTTCAATTCTGGTACTTAGCTTAGTGACATATAGACCACATATTCTACATGTGGTCCACATGTAAACATAAGTAAGTGCTATACTTTTAAAATCGTGTAACCAAGTTTCAAAACTTAAAGTTTCAACACATGCTTTAATCACACACATACAGAATGTGTCACAAATATACAAAACAATGATTGAGTAAGAAGGTAAAAACTCCATTTTTCTTTTTGTCTTGAACTTTGCCTCCAAAACATAGCTTCCTACAAAACATACCCAAAAATATCATATCTAACACAACAACCTATGAAACTGGCATATTTTCATCATCTTAAGCATCAAAATTACTATATTTTTATAGCACATCAACACCCTTAACTTAGAATATTTTCATGTCCTCAGAGACACATTCAAAAAAAATTACCAGATAGCTATTCATCACTGAAACTATCAACCAAACCACCCAAGTCCACAGTAATCTAACAAAGCCTCTACAAAATTGAAATCAATAAAACGTCGGGACATGCCCCTGACGGCAGACACAAAAAAGTGTAAACAAGGTCTAAGACATAGGTAATAAAGACCATAAAATGAAAACTTATGGAGTATGGAAGCTCACCACTTCAATGTCAACTCACGAATTAACTTGAGCACCTTACCACCGAGCGAGAAAACTAGAAGGGGTTCTGGTACTTGTATCGCATGGGGATACAACGTTTGGAGATGGTTAGTGGTTTGAGCACTAGAATATAACTCAGTGATAGAGGAATAAAATAATTTCCTGAAAACAATTCTAAATCAGTACAATTATCCAAAGAACGATATGATATGAAATATATATACATATATATAATATGACATGACATGTTAGGGAACAAGGATTAGCATGAACTTTGAAACATTAACCTGGGTTGTGTAGTATAACCATCACTAAAATAAGGCGCCTATGGGCTATATGGGCCCAGCTCCTCCGTAGATGGAAGGGCCCCAGTGCATGTATCAGCATGAACAAGAGAATATCCATTTCCGCTTTGTTGTTGGCCTCTACTCTCATTACAAATATAAATTTTTTGCTAGACCTCTAACCAATATCAGCCTGCTTTTTATCTTCCTCCTTAACTTGCTATATGTACACCACAAGTCAAGAAATATCCATATCCTTGTTCAACAAGGCTGCCTTACTCTCCAGAACTAATTCATGGGATAACCCAGAAGCAAACTTACGCATTCTAGCTCTCATGTTAGACACCAACTTAGGAACATACCTGGAAAACTAATGGAATTTTAAGGCATACTCCTTGAACCTCATCAAACCTTGCTTCGGATTAACAAACTCTTTCACTTTTGCCTCTCTAAATTTTTGAGGAAACAAACGATCCTAAAAGGCACAAGAGAAGTCATCCAACAATGATGATTCAACATTACCTCACCTAGATTTTTCCTAATCTTTGTACCACTGGTACGTCATATCCTTCAATTGGTTGGTAGCAAGCTTCACATCTTCAACATCTGACGCATGCATAATTAATCTATCTCATTAATAAAAGACTGAGGATCCTGCTCAACCTTAACACTAGTAAAAGTTGGAGGACTCAAGCTCATAATATGACCGACCCTTTTGGCCTTAAAAGATGGAGTACTATGCTCAGACTCAGAAGCTAGTAGATGATCCAACATATGAATAAACAGACGGAACTCAGTGTTCGTTATATCATACTAAAACTCAAGAAGGGATAGAGGGAATCGATTGAACCCCTAGAAGGAAATTAGGAATAAGACCCCTAGATCGGGTCTAAACTCTATAAGCAAGGTATGTCCCATCAACAATGTCCCCAAGTGGAACAGAGGAGTTTCCCTGAGCTTCAAATCATCTAGGAGGCATGATCTAAAATAGCAAGAAAATAGAAATTAGAGAAATTCAAGACCTTACATATATAGATGAAAGTAAGACAACAAGAAAGGAAAATATTCCTAAATGTCTTATAGCCTCGCTTTTATTATTGTGACGCACTACACACCAATAAAAGAGCCCTACTCAATACGGCTTTCTAGACACCCAATTGACCATGAACCTAGGCTCTGATACAAACTTGGTCACATCCCAAACTAGGGTCTGGCCTAGATGGGTATCTTAGGTCCTACATTAACCGGCGATTACCCCCTTCATCTAGGCTAAAAAACATAATAACCACAAGTGTCAAATGAATTCCGAACATATAATAAGATAATAAAAAATTAAGCTAATTATGATTCATCATATGTATATACCATCAATAGGTAACCGACATCCATTCGTAACAAAGAAAATCAACCAAACCACCTAAGGCCACAGTAATCTAACAAAGGCTCTACAAAATCAAAATAAATAAAATATCAGACCATGCCTCAATAGTAGCCAAAACAAATTCTAAACAAGGTCTAAGTCATAGGAAATAAAGACCATATAATGAAGCCTTCCAAAGTATGAAAGCTCACCACTTCAATGTCAACTCATGAACTAACTCGAGCACCTGATCGCTACACTAGAAAAGTAAAAGAGGATTTTATACCTGCATCGCATGTAGATACAACGTCAGAAGACGGTTAACAGTTGGAGTGCTAGTATGTAACTCAGGGATAGAGGAATAAAATAATGCCATGACAACAGTTCAAAGTTAGTACAATTATCAAAAACATGATATCATATGCAATACATATACACATATCTAATGGGACATGCCGGGGTAAGGAACAAGGCTTAGCATGAACTTTAAAACCTTAACCTAGGGTGTGTAGAATAAGCAACATACAATAAGGCACCCACGGGCTATATGGGCCCAACTCTCCCTTAGTTGGAAGGGCCCCAGCGCGTGTATCCATACGAACCACAGAATACCCATTTCCATTTATGCCTTTATAGGGGACTCTAACCTCCTAGAAAAATCAAGGCTACTTAAGAACTAATGTATACAATATAGGGGACAAGAACGTACCATTCCTATATTCATTCGGGGGACTCGAACCTCCCAGTCATAAAGACACCCACACCGGCTAGCACAGTTTCAAGAGTTAAGTCCTTTGGACTCTACTTTAACAGCCCCCCTATACATCATACTTTAAAGCCCAATTAAAACATTTATTTCACATACACTACCATTAATCATATTAATTACCAATGGCATACTGTTGATATTGTCATACCAACCCCACTTGTAAGTGCATAACATGCCATAACCATTATTAATCATCTTGGGACTCAAAACCATTGTGTTATAAAGATGTCATTGGATTCAACATTTAGGGACTAGAACCCATTTAGTATTTTAAATAGATTTAGGGCCAACAAGACCGTTATAAAATCATTTACCAACCATTATATTTCATAGTTCTATGGCTTAGTTCATACATAATTCAACATATGAAAAGAACATTCTCATAGATAATTTCACAAACAGGTAGAGAGCATACCATTATCAAAGACAAAAACCAAAAAGTTTGGGTTAAACGTGACCTATTTGTTAAATCACAATTCCCATGTAACCACATGTGCAAACGATTATCAAAACATGTGAAATCATTATTTAAACCATGAGAAAACAACACTCAAATTTATGCATTCAAACCCTCAACCATGGTTTTCAAAACCACAATTAATGACTCATTAAAAGTTTTCTGAAAGTATGATTTTGTTTAACTAACAATGAGGAAAGAGTCACATGCCTGAGTTATGAAGATTCACAGAGAGAATTCGTTCCTTAAAACCTTAGATGACCACCTTGAAGAATCCTATCCCAATCTTTCTTGAGAAGTTTTAGAGAGAGTTTAGAAAGTTTTTGATCTTGTAAGGTGTGCAATGGATGACAAAAAGGTGTTACAAGATATGGGGTCTGAAAGGCTTGAGATGGGAAATGTCTGAAATACCCTTAGCTTAAAAGTTGTAAAAAGTCCGCATGTGGATAAAAGACAAGCCTTTGAGTCGTCAACACAGCATAGGACTCTTACCATTGAATCATCATCAAGACACAATATTAGATACCACACACTGTCCAACTTACAAATTCCTAGTCCCAATCGTAACTAGACCATACGACTCGTATGATCTAGTCATGACCAACATAGAACACCAAGGTCTTGGACACTAGACAACATACAAATAGACCCTTAACAACTCATTACATAATCATATGACTCACCAGGTGTCTCTCATAACCATGACAAAACTTGGACAATAACAAACTGATTGATTTACGACTAGGATTACCTAACTTGTAATCACACCATAAGACTTGTATGGTGAGTTGTAAGATGCGCAGAGAACCTAAAGCTAAGGAAATTTTCAAAGGACAAAGTCTGACGCATTCCAGGTACCTTACAATTCATATAGAGTCATTATGACTAATTGAGTCTAGTTGTACTGCAGGAAATACACTTTGGGAATCATACTAGCTTGGCCACAATAATGGCTATATGACTCGTAATAAGTCTTTACGACTTGTGAACTAAAGTCATCACCAAGGCAGTAACTCACGCAAAACTCACTTGACATCCTACGATTTGGTTCCTTCGACCCGTTAAGACACCCTATTGTTTTTAGGGTGAGTCGTAGTCAGGATAATGAGTTCAAAACTCAAAATTTTTCAATGGACAATGCATAGGGTATCATATTTTCCCCCTAGGATCATTCGTCCTCGCAAGATGGGTCAATATATCTATTTGCACTATTTAACATAGCGAAGAACAACACTAAACTTTAATAAAGATAGAAAACTAAGGTGTTAAGGAATACACACACCTCAAACACTATTATCTAAAGAAGGAAAAAAAGATAGGATACTTGGGCTTCATGTCCTGTTCGAATTCCCAAGGTAGGTTCTTCAAACTTTAGGTTTCTCTATAGAACCTTCAATGAAGCCATATCCTTAGTCCTTAAATGATAGACCAGTCTATCCAAAATTTTTACCTGGACTTCCTCTTAAGACAAAGAATCTGAAACACCAACACTCTCTAAAGGAACTACTAATGAGGGATTACCTACACACTTCTTTAAGTTTAAAACATGAAAGACTTGATGAATGGAACCCAAGCTCAAAGTCATATCTAATTCCTAAGTCACACAGCCTAGTCTCTTTAAAATATGATATGGACCAACATAACGGGGGCTGAGATTTCCCTTTCTTTTGAACCGTATCACGCCTTTAATGGGAGATACCTTCAAGAACACCAAATCATCCATATCAAACTCAAAGTCCTATTGCCTTATATCCTTAAAGGATCATTAGTGACTTTGGATGTTCTTAAACCTATCCTGAATCACCTTCATCTTATCTCGCCAAGTCATGACTTTGGTGAACCAAGCCATGACCATACAACCTATTCTAACCAACGTCAAACCACCCAATAGGAGACCTACAACTCCTACCATAAAGAACCTTAAAAGGATCCATCCCAATAAAAACATCATAAAAATTGTTATACACAAACTCTAAGGGAGGCAAAAGATTAGCACAACTACCACTAAAGTCAAGCACACAAAACCTTAGCATATCTTCAAAAAAATAAATAGGAATCTTCACTTGTCCATCCATCCGAAGGTGGATAACAGTGCTAAGGTTCACCTTAGTTCCTATACTTCTCTAGAAAAAATGCTAAAGTGTGATGAGAATTGAGTACCTTGATCAGATAATATGGAAACAAGAGCACAATGCAACTTAACGACCTCCTGAATTAAGAGCTTAGAGTAATCCTCCTTAAAATAGTTAGTCTTCACTAATTTGAACAAAGAAGACTTGGTCATCCTATTCATAATAACCTAAATTAAATCAAAATAATGGCCAGACCGCACAAGACTGGTAACAAAATCCATATTAATCACATCCTAATTCCAAATAGGAAACTCAATATCTTGAGAAAAACCACCAGGCCTCAAGAGATCCACCTTCACTTATTGACAAACTGAACACTTGGCCAGAAAATTGGCCACATCGCTCTTCATGTTATTCCACCAATAGATCTCTTTCAAATTATGATACATATTCGTTCAACCAGGATAAATAGTGTACCTCAACTCATGAGCCTTATCTAAGATCCTCTCTCAAAGCCTATCAATATTTGGAAAACAAAACCTACATTTGTATCTCAAGATACCATGACCACCAATCTAAACAACCATCACATTTTATTTCCCTCATCACCCTTAATTTGCATAAGGTAGGACCCAAAACATGCTTCTCCTTCACCTTAGCACCAAGAGATGACCCCCCACAATTTTTACAATCAGACCTCTATCCTTAAAGTATAAGAAAGAAACTCCAAGATTAACTAAGTAGTGAGTATATATAATACCCTAAATATTTCAAGAAAATTTTATCCCAAGAATGCCTAGTATCAGCTTCTAAAGTGAATGATAATTATTCAATGAGGAATTTTCAAGATTTGTACTTTTTTTCATATGGAAAATTTAATTACCTTTCCATCGATATATGATTCTCTTAAATCTAATAATCGGGTAAGAAGTTATGACTATTTCAAATTCCCATCGTAAAACAACACCATATTAGTTAGTGGCGCGCCGCACCACAAGAGGAAATGGAATTTGGAAATTTCCAGTAGGATTCTGCGATTATGGCACATTGCGCCAGAACTAAAATTCAAAACCGTCTTTTTTCCAGTGTCTTAGTGCAGTTTTCCCCGTGACGCACCAAAGTTCCAGGTCACAAAAGAAGGGGCAACACGATGGCTCCACATCACGCCATCCCTGAATTTCCCAAATGTCTATTTCCAGTGACACGATGCAATAACGGCGCGTCGCGCCAGGGGCCCAATTTGGAAAAAAATTACTAAAATTAAATGACGTGTCCAGGGTTAAATGGGTCAATTTCCTACCCTTATTTAAACACAATAACACGTGATTTTGCTAGTCTTCACCTAAAATATACTATTTCCTCTCAAGTTTCTCTCAAGAACAAGATAGGGTTTCTATTGGGATTCAAATTCAAGAAGGTTTCACCATAAATCTTCATGAAATCATGAACTAACGTATGCATAATGTTTATTCATGGACTCCTTTCATCCATGATGCCCAAGAATCCCTTTTCCAAATTCAGGTTTATCGGTTTTCTTATGAATTTCATGATTGGGCTGCTTTTGTTCATGTTGATAATGAGTAATTGAATTGTATTCCATGAATGAGTGTTAAATTCCATATGGGTTGATTTGTATTGATATAGATTCATAAAACCCTAGGACTGAACCCTTGAATGATTAAATTGGAATTGAATCATGACAGTTAACTATTGTATGATGTTGTTTACATATTCTATGCCTTCTATGTGTTTGGTTGAATGCCAAGATGAAGTGAATATATCTAATTAGCATGATATCATGAAATCCCCATATACGTACAAACTTATGCCTATCACATGTTTGATGAAATGCTTCAGTAAAGATATTATGATAATTATTATGTATTCAAGTAAGTTATGGTTTTTCAGTTTCCTTCTATTGAGTCCTAGGGGTACTTGTACCCGATAGATTAGCTGTGTACCTAGAGCCATGTCATATTTTTACGATACTCTCAGTAAAGCTATGAATCCTTAGACTTTAGATAGTTTTATCACTCAGGAAATCTCTATGATCTCATGACTCAGTCAGTTGTCAGATATCAGTAGTATTCCGTCAGCCAACGAAACTTAGTAACTCAGCTCTTGTTCAGTTTAGTAAGTCATCTTCAGTGTCCATTCAGATGAGAGTAGGAATTAACACCGAGTAAACCCAAGGATAGGGACACACACTATCAGATGAGGGTGTGATCCTTAGAAGTCATTCTTCCAGAACTATGTATCCAACATAGATTGAGACATCAATGCTATTCGATGAGGGTTGATGAGATGGATAAGCACTGTCAGATAAGGGCCCCACCTTTCTCTTTTGGGAACACTACCAGATAAGGATTGCCCACAACTTTTCCTTACCAATGGAGCAGTATAGACACCATTCCAATTGGGGTTACAGATTAGACCCCAACTTAGCCATAATAGCATATCAGGGGTATGTCGGTTAAATACTACCTCCCACAGTTTCAGTACCAGCCTCAGTAAAATAACTCAGATAGTTCTTCAGATTCAAGAATTTCAGATACAGTCGACTCAGATACATCAGGACTATTAGATACAGTTACCCATGTTATTAGTTACATTCAGATAGCTATTTACGCTACCAGTTATATCATTTATTAGTATGTCATGTCATCAGTATTCAGATTCAGTAATCATGATATCATAGTGTTAGTTACAATTACATATTTATGTATGCATTGTTGCATTCATGTTAGATAGTCAAGTAGCATTATTCATGCATGTTAACCCTTGCATTAGCCTACCTCATATGTATACTCAGTATATTCATTGTACTGACACATTTACGCTATGGTGATTTCTTTTAATTTATACCATTAGTTCAGAGACATGAGTTCTAGATCAGTAGTAGATTCCAGTCTCAGCAGTCAGAATAGAAGTGAGTCCTCATCCTTCAAGGACATGATTATTTTTCCACTATTTTCATTGATTAGTTATTAGTTGGAGTTAGTTGGGGACATGTCCCATCAACTCATTATTTAGATTATTCAGATAGTAGAGGCTTTCAGACTAGATGCATACTATTATGTTTCAGACTTCAGTATTTAGAGTTTTGTTTTGGGTATTGTATTACCCCACAAATGTTATCTCATCCATGTTATGTTCAATATTGAATCTTATGGCCTTTCAGTGCATGTTTCTGCATTATTTAGTATTTTATGCAGTATACAGGTACAAATATCAGTCACAGGTTAGCTTGTGGTCCTTTGGTGTCATGAGCACAGTGTAGCATTCCGGTTCAGCAAATCGGGGTGTTATAATATCCTTCACTAATTCTTACTTCTTTTTATCCACAAGAGATAAGCTGCACATAGTTAACCTGCTAAGGGCATCAACAACAATGTTAGCTTTACTTGGATGATAATGGAGACTTATGTCGTAGTCTTTGAGCAACTCAAGCCACCTCTATTACCTAAGATTCAACTACTTCTGGGTAATCACATATTGCAAGATCTTATAAGCTTAATAAATGTCAACATGAATCCCATAGAGACAATTACGCAAAATCTTTAGAGAAAAAACCACTTCTCACAATTCCAAATCCTTAGTAGAATAATTTTTCGCATGCACTTTCAGTTGCCTAGAAAAATACAAGACCAACTTACCATGCTTCATCAACACACAAGCCATTCCCACATAGGACGCATCACAGTAAAAAAAAAACAACCATCAGTACCCTTGGGTGGAGTCAAAACTAGAGCCAAAGTCAACTTGTCCTTCAAATTCTCAAAAGTACCTCACAAGCATCTGACCATAAGAACTTTACCTTTTCTGAGTCAACTTAGTCAATGGGGCAACAGTAGAAGAGAAAATTTCCACAAACCTCCTATAATGCCCGGCTAAACCTAGTAAGCTCTAAATATTGATTGGAGTCATAGGTCCAGCAACCTTATTAATCGTCTCAACTTCATAGGGATCTATTATGATCTCCTTATTAGACACAACATAACCCATATAGGTCACAAAATTTAACCAGATGTAACACTTAGACAATTTAGCATATAATCGATGATCCTTAAGGTTCTGTAACACTACTCAGAGATGATCGACATAATCTTCCTTACTCTTGTAATACACCAAGATCTGATCTATAAACATAATAACAAATAAGTCCAGAAACTGACAGAATAATCAATTCATAAGAACCATAAATGCCGTCGGGGCATTATTCAAACCAAAAGACACAACCAAGAACTCAAAATGCCCATACCAGGTATGAAAAATAGTTTTTGTGATATCGACTCCCTAATCTTCAGCTAATGATAACCCGACCGAATATCAATCTTAAAGAAGTACTTAGCACCCCCTAAAGCTGGTCAAACAAGTAATCAATTCTAGGAATGGGATATTTATTCTTCACTATCACCCTATTTAACTAGCAGTAGTATATAAATATTCGAAGGGACCCAACCTTCTTTCACACAAAATGAACAGGAGAACTACATAGGGAACTATTAGGACAAATAAAACACTTACTAAGGAGATCAATAAAATGCTACTTAAGTTCTTTCAACTTTGTTGGATCCATTCTATAGGGAAGGAAAGAGATAGGATGTGTCCAAAAAAAAGATCAACCCCAAAATAAATTTCCCTATCGAGAGGAATACCGAGAAGATCATTTGGGTAAATTTCGAAAAATTCATAAACTATAAGGATAGATTGCAATGAAGGACCTTCAGCACTAGAATCTTTAATATGTACTAAATGGTATAGACCCCCCTTGGAGATCAACCTCTTGGCTCTAAGATACGAAATGAACCTTCTATTAGGTACTAGGGAATTACTTTTACACTCAATCACCGACTCATTCAGGAATTGGAAATTGACCCACTGGGTTCGACTATCTAGAAAGACATAACACGAATGAAGCCAATCTATCCCCAGGATAACATCAAAATAAACCATATTCAATTCTATAAAATCTACTATGGTCTCCTTACCATGGATAGATACCACAAAACCACTATAAAATATACTAGCAACCACAAATCAGCCAATGAAGTGGATATAGAAAAAGGATCTGAAATACTCTTAGGACCAAAACAAAAATAAATAGCCACTTATGGGGTCACATAAGAAAGAGTAGACCACAGATTAATCAGACAATACACATTAGAAAAAGAGAGTTGTAAGGTACTAGTGACAACATCTGGAGATGCCTCAGATTCCTGGAAAGTGACAAGAGCAGAAAGGTAATTCTAACTAGTGTCGGATCCAGAAATAGTACCATTTGGTGAAGGAGTTGAAGACGTGGAAACTGGAACCTTATTAGCCCAGTAGCAACCCTTACTAAGGGACAATCCCACTATATATGGCCTAAAAAAGCATGATTAAATAGTATATTTCTCTTCCCCTCACTAAATCTACAACGCACCTGCACACATAATTAGCAAGGGGGAGTAGATGGGGTTACTGAGCTCTACTAGACTGAGATTGGGCACCTCATTCCCTGGGAGCATCATTATTCAGGAAGCGGTAATCATAGGATGGTTTAGGATATGGAGCACTAGTTGTAGAATAAGAATCCAAATTTCCCCAGTGCTTCTTCTTAGACGACTTTCCTCCATCACCACCACTATTTTTTTGACCTCCACTATATTCTGAGTACCGAAAATTCTTATTATTCCTCCCCCTAATTTCTTCATATTTTTTTTCTCATCCTTCAGTTGTAGCATGGACATCACCAATCTAGAAATATCTATTTTCTTATTTAATAAGGTGGCCTTGCATTCTAACACCAAGTCACGGGACAACCCAGAAGCAAACTCATGGAAGACACTAACTTAATAGAATAATGGGACAACTGGTGAATCTTTAAGGCATACTATTTTAGTCATCCTGCCTTGCCTCAAATTCACAAACTCCCCATCGTTTGCTTCCCTCAACTCTTAAGGAAAGAAATAGTCAAGAAAGGCACAAAAAAAGTTATCCCTCATGGCCACCTAAGCATCATCACCTCTTGCTGATCCTACTCCTTATACTATTGATATGCCATATCGTTTAACTGATACGCAACAAACTTTACACCTTTACAGTTAGAAGCATTCGTTACTTAGAAAATATTTTACATCTCATCAATGAATGCTTGAGGATCCTCCTCAACCTCTGAACTAGTGAAAATTGGATTTTTATGTCTCATGAACTTTCCAACACTAGTTTCCTCAATAGAAGGAGCACCAACACGCTCGTGCTCAGACTGGCAATACTAAGAGGTCACTAACTGAGTTAATAGATGAATAAAGTGAAAAAATTCTACATTAGAAATAACTCCCTTAGATGACTAAACATGATTGTCACCAACATGAGAAAGATTTGTGGGAACCGATTGATGACCAGCAAACCGAGCACATCAGCTAACACTACACTAGAAAAGTAGGATTTCCTCCAAACCGTAAATCATGTGTTGATATAGCATCGAAAGATGGATAGTGGGTTGAGTACTAGCATGTAACTTAGGTGTAAGGGGTAAAACAAAGCCATGGTCATAAGTTAAAAAATCCAATGCACATGATCACATGCATATACATATATATGTCAAACATTAGGGTAGGGTACAAGGTGTAGCATGCACTTTAAAATCATTAACCTAGACTGTATAGCATAACTATCATTACAAGGCACCCATGAGCTATATGGGACTAGATAAAAGGGTCGTAGTACGTGTGGATGCACAAACCAAAGAATAATCATATATACATATACACTATAGGGAATCCAACCTCCCTGCATATATTAAGAGTGACTTAATCACTCTATCATATAACATTGAGGACTTGAATCACGCAGTCATTTATACCCCCACATCAGCAACCGTGATATCAAGTATTTTCCCCTTGCAACCTCCATTTTAAAGTCATAGCTACACAACCTCAATTAAATCCTAATTAAAATAGTTTTCACATATTCCTAATCATCAAGAAATGAGTCATTTATTAAGGAATTATCAAGTGGTTTTGTTATTTCGGTTGTAGCTTGAAAGAACATGTAACTTTGCCAATGGGACTCTAACCCAATTAGCTGATGAGACTCCAAAGATACATGTTGTAACCAAACCATGTATCTAAGTAGGACTCTAACCCAACTAGCCAATAGGAATCCAAATTCTGAAGTAGGAGCCAATTTATCTAAGCTAGTGGGACTCTAACCCTCGGCCGATCGGACTTTAAAGTTTTCAATTCAAATTCAATATATAGCCATCAATCCCTATTCCAAATTCAATTTAGGTTCCATTACACTTTTATACTATGAAAAGGTTTCAAAATACTATTAAATATGCATATTTTTAGGTTCAAGCTAATTTAAATAGATTGGGTTGAGGTTATCATAAGCTTCAAATCATTAGCTCTTCAATCCTCGGTAAAACAATATTCCTTATTCAATTCACAAACCAATGCATCTAATTTCTTTCAAAACTACCATTTAAAACACAATAATGCATATGTCAAAACCATTACATTATTAATAATAATTCGAAATCCTCAACCGATATCTAAAAACCAACAATGCATTTTAATTAATTATTGATTAATAAATTAAACCAATAATTCTTAGATGGGAATATGGTCCCAATAAGGTTTTAAAGTCGTAGTTCATGCTTAGGAAAAAGTGAAATGTCTAAAATGCCCTTAATTTAAAAGCTTAAAAATGGTTGGTAGTGCATACGGGTCATAATATGACTCGTAAGGACTCACTACAACTCATAGTTAACGAATCATAATCAAGACAAACACTTTTGGTACACACTGTTCACACTATGATTTGGTACCTTACGAATCATATGGATTCATTATGACTCGTTGGGTCTAGATATAAACAAGGCAGAATACTTCAGGAATCATACTGGTTTGGGTACAAATGTGGACTATAGGATTCGTAATAAGTCTTCAAATTTCATGAACTCAAGTCGTCAAAAATTTAGTAACTCAGGAAAACATACTGGACACCCTATGACCTATCAAGAATCCATAAAACTTATAGGATGAGTCCTAGTCAAGATAATGAGTTCAAAACTTAAAAAACTCTTTGTGTCCAATGCCTGGGATATAACAATTAAATATGGGGTTAGGAAATGCAATTGCGATTTCACCAGCATTAAATACATGTTGCAATCGTAATTTTATCTTATTGCAATCACAATTACACCAGCAACCTGATGTACTAGCAAAGTGAAAAACTTATTTTTGACCCTCGAAACTCATCCAGAACCCTATGACATGATCCAATTGTGAATTTTGATTGTCAACCATATTCTGGATCTAATGGAAACATGAAAATTTCACCTTAGATCACTTCAAGTAGAAATAGGGCCCACACCTATAATTTTATTTTTCACATAATCCACGCAAAAGCCCAAAACGAGTCCAGAAGCATTGGGACCTAAAATAAAGGCCTCGTAACCTAAAATTAATGTTTTGGAGCTAATAATACTTTCAAAATTCTCTTCCAAGATCATATTATAGTAGTTTTGGTCTAATACCAAATCCTAAACAACAAGAATTCCAAACTAAGGAAATGAGCCTAAAATCCGAACAAACAATCTAATTGCCAAACCGATAATTTTTGCATAAATAACCTGTATCCATTGTGGGAAAGCTCAAATTGATGGAAATGAACACAAATTGAGGAAATTTTCTAGGGGTCATTAAAATTATCGGTTCTACAACTATTCTGCAATCGACAGAAGAATCACGACAATAAAAACCGGTCACAACTATGGTAACACCTTCCCTAAATAAAAGACTATGCATTATCCCCAGTGGGTGACAATATTATAAAGTACAGAAATGAGGAAATTACTTGGAAGCATTGGGCATTTATGTCATGCTCATCTCTGTCAGAGGGTATCTTAGATAATGGAGGCATTGGTGGTGGAGGTGCATCACAAGATAATGCTCCAATAGCTATCTCAACATGCCTCTACCTATCAATAATTACAAACTACTTTGAATCATGAGTGGCACTTTTCATAAACTGATCATAAGGCATGTCAAAATGTTGTAGATCCTCCTTTCTCTCTTGGTCCCAACTTTAGGAAGAGGATCATCAGCAGCAAAAAAAATCTAAAGACCTAGAAAAGCGTGGTGGCATTGGTTGAGAAAATATGGGGATGTCAGAGGGATAGCTGGAATTCGACTCTTTCTAAGAGAGCATACCATAGTCCATAATATAGCCACCTCATTCCTAATTATAGCTAAATCAAGTGCCTCAATATCACTAAATAGGGCATGTATTATCCCCTCAAGACCATCAATAAATCCATTCAACTAAGTCATAAACTCTAACATCTCATTCCTTATAGCATCCTACATTTGATTCTCTGCTCTATCTAAAGTCGTTCGGACCCAAGGATTGATTTGCTCAAATAATATGGCAATCTTAGTCTCTACCTTAGGCAATTTAGTTATGGTGTCATACTGTCTCACTACAAGGTCCTGTAAAAATTCTTAAGGTACCACAATAATGCCTGGAGTGTTAGAAGTCGCAGTGGGGAGAGAGGTCCTAGAAAATACCCCAACCAGCTCAAAAGTAGAGGCCAAGACTGAAGAAAAAGTAGGGTCCCTTCCCTGTGACTGCTTATCTCAGGTGCCTCTCTCTGTACACCAATCTCAAAATCCATACTCATATCAGTATTACCATAATGTCTATCTCTATGCTCTGCAGGTATTAATAGGGCCTCAGCCTGGGTTAAAATCACTATCAAAGGCCTACGGGTACTCTGAGCAAGGATCAAGTTAGGTAAATCCTAGATCAAATTTATCTGAGCCACACCCATCACCTTTACTCTTTGTTCTACACTTGTAACCTATAGTAGACAAGCCTTATTACACAAATGCTGGATAAGGAAAGAGAAAGGCAGTGTAGTCATATAACCAAAGGTTCCCTCATGTAGATTATTACTGATAATGGCTGCCAAGTCTATATCATATACAACCATCAGACATGTGTTCAATGCAGAAATATTTTATGTCATCAAGTTGTCCAAAAAAGTCGAACATAATTAATAATAAACAACTGTCGATAAAAACTTTATGGGAAAATTACACCCTGCCTTCTTTATTCCCCCCTTTCCTCTATCTAAGGAGAATTATCACCAAGGTATAAAATATAGTTAGTGATCCATGTTTCAAAAACTATCCTCTATGTCTTATGCTTTATATCCTGTATAGTATATCTATCTTCAAAAAATTTCAATCGAAAGTCACACGCTACAATTGATACATGAGCTATATAGTTAGGTAAAAAGAGAAATCACCGAATAGACATAGCTAAAATATCCACGTGAAATCCTATCACCAATGTCTACTCTAAATGAGGCTTCTTGATCTGAGATGATTTTATGCACCTTAGTGTTGTTATCCAGGCTTAATTAGTCTTGTTTTTAGGACTTCTTGAGTGCTTAATGAGTCAATAATTATATAACTGATCATAAAAGTTTTTATGTACTTTATTACAACATTTAAGGTATTTTCCAAACAATTTTGGTCTTAAATTGAACATTTAGAGTCAAAACAAAAACACTAGTATTACTAGCTTGTGCTAGGTGTTCTTCTTGTTAATCTTGAGGGATTTTAGGGTTTTAATGAGTTCCTAAAGGTATTATTATTCATTTATTTGTGTAGTAACTTGTTTATAGTGTTTAATAATCAATTGAATCAATCCAAGAGTCAAAAACAAGTTAAAGATCAAAAGGGGAATAACTAGTTCTTAACTTAAGTTTCTAGTTCACCATCTTGGATGTTGTGATGTTTTGAGCTCTAATTCATTGTACTAGTTGAACTTTGATAGTTTTGTCCTACTTTAAATAGGACACTTAAATATGATGCTATGAACCTTGGAAGACAAGGAAACTTTGAGGGATGATGGAAACAAAATAAACTAGGGATTTTATTTCTTTAATTTAGTATGCTTATGGATTTTATCTTGTATTAATCTATCGTGATTACGGTTACTTCCATGAGTGGCTAAAAGCCCCCTTTCTGGGGTTAAGGCCAAGAATGTGATTACTATTTCTTTGAATTTATTTGGCTTAGATTATTTAAAATATTTGGTTATTTATTAAACACTGTTATTACTATTTTAAGTATTTACGACCTTTAGAATACATCCATTAGTATCTTGTGAGCCTGGAAGGTGCAAAAAGTGATAGAACATGGGGTAACTAGAATAGGATTGTAACCTTTTACATAACGAATGTATAATATGCACTCAGGTTTGGAATATACCTATGTGACCTATTTGGATTACTTACGGGAGAAAAATATTAACTTATTTAATTAAATAACCACATCCCCACTCAATAAATATTGTTGTGAAGCTAAGATAGATAGATGATTAGAAGCTTAGAAGACCATAGTCATAATATCAACCCTGTGAATCCAAACCCAAGATAAGTAATCTAACCAATAAAATTCAATAGCATAGTAGGATTGTTCGCAGAGTCATAACCCTGGGTTTCTCTCTGTTGGTTGTCCAATAACTTTACTCGATCATATTATTTAATTTACTTCAGTTTATAACTCTCTCAAACACTTTTCGTTGTATAGAACTTGATTAATATCAATCATTAAACTAGAATTGAATAGTTTTCAGAAAAAAATAATTCTTTGACGGGTCAATATTCAACATTATTTAAGACCATTGTAGTAATTAGTGAGACCACGTACACTTGCATGTGCTATTAGGCTCAACAAGTTTCCAACAACTAGTAAATAGGAAACTATCTTGTTTTTAGTTTAGCTATATTGAGTTGTACATAGCTATTACTTTTTCTTTATAGATTCTTTTACTTTTTTGTCACACTTCTCGATATATATCATCCTAGGATATATGGTTTTGAGTGGTGATGATTCTTGTTTTTTTGTGGAGGACCCCACCAAGAGTATGTTTGTCCAGATTTTGATAGAAGCATGTGAATAATAACTTAGAAATATAATTAGGATACTAGCTAATCTATAGAACAGACATAAGAATCTCAGCCATTCAGCAGTTATCTTTTTTATGAGACTGACATTGAGAAGGTAAACATGAGTGGGTGAGTTGTGGATGATCTAAATTTAGCATTTGGAGCAGTTGGGCCTCATTTAAATCACTTTACTACATTATGTTTAGATAATGACATATTTTTGGAGTCATCTTAAATAATGGTAGAGTGTGAAGATAAGGAACAAGACTCATATATTCTTAATTTTTCACCACACAAGCAATAAAAAAATATTCCTCACTTTAAGGCCAAGTGTTTTACGATGCACGATCCACTACTCAGTTCTTTATATTTGTACCACCCCCTATAAGTGAATAATAATGATAGATGCGAGGTTGGGGGTGATATTCATATCGTCAAGCTAAAGGAAAAAGTTGATGTGGGTCGTACTGCGACACTAAATCAGGCACCACTTTAAGGTAACCCAAGTTAAGGTAGGTTTTATTTTCATATTTTTAGTTTTTACTTAACATATTTTTTATTGTTGTTGAGTCACAAGTTGAAGGGAAGTCTATGTACCGAAAACCTAAGCAAAGAAGCATGGCGAAGGCTAATTATGGGCTTCTTGAACCATAGTGATGTATAAATATGCTACTAGCTAGGCATAAAGGCCTCAAGGAGTATTTCTATCTCTACCTTTAAGTGTACTTTATGGACAAAGTGTATTTGTAAGTGTGGGGTGGGTAAATTCCAATTTCTTTTAGGAGTAATTTTAAAATTTTTGTGTTAGAATAATTAAGATGTTCTTATTGGTGCTATATGTGATTACATTATGCAAGTGTTTTTATTGTAAATAGAATGTTGATTGGGTGAATTATTACTTTTGAGATGCCTAGGAACTATTTTATGACTCTTGTAGTTATTGGCTTAATCGTTTGAATTCATGCTATCATTTGGTTAAGAGTCTATGATGATCCTGTTTGAGCTAAGCATGTACCATATATGTGTGAGAGGATTTGTGTATTCATTTTTAAACTTGATTTTAGAACATTCTTGGTGCATATGCAAAGAAAAATAAAGAGTGTGGGTTTAGGAGATGACATAGGCATTTCTTTGACAGCTATGCTTCATGCTCTCTTTTACCTTCCCTTGTGCATAATTTAAGTTAACCCCATCGAGCCTTTAGATTATTTTCTTTGGTATCCTAATATGTAGCCTAATCCTTTCTTTGATTGACCATAATTTTATCCAAATCTCCTAAGCACTTTAGTTCAAATTAAATTGAGTTAAGGAGTCTTAAATTCAAGTAGGAAAAAGTGACATAGAAGCCCCAAAGCAATAGTTATTGTTGTGTACACTTGATATTTTAAGGTTAGGAGTGAAAGAAATTTTTTCTAAAAAATTGTATCATGTATTAATAGACAATACTCCCTCCCTTATTGTATGTGAGTAAGCTTTATGATATAGGTCAAAATGAATGCTTTGAGTAGACAAAAATTGTGGAAATTGGTTGTTAGAGGTGAATTGAATGAATATGTGATATATTAATGTGCTAAAGGAAGATAGTCACTATTACAAAATACATTAGTTCCTACCCATCCCATAGTCTACATTACAACCCTTGAAGTCCTGTTTGATTCTATATCTTAACATTCTGATATTAGTGGAGTACTACACTAAGGTCAATCCTATGGTTCATCTTGTGTAACTTGTAAATTCTTTGTGAGAGTGAGCGTAATTTGATTCTTGTAGCCATTATGTGATAAATTGTATCAATGTGAGTGGTTATGGTGAACTCTTTTGTGTTGAGGGAACATGATTGATGATAGTTGGATGATCTATAATATTTCTTTGATTGAGCAATATGTATGAGTTTTCCAATTTGGTGAGTCAATTCCTGAGGCTAGGATGTTTTAGAGTAGTATTCTTGAGCTTTCAAATGTGTATAACATGCTTACTATAAAATCCTGCATTATGTGTAGCCATTATAGTACTAGATTGATTGTCTTGCCTATAGTATAAGTGTGGAGTCTCTTATCATTATAATGCTTATAGTAAAGAGTTGTTCGAGAATGAACTAGGCTTTTAGTGTGGGGTGATGATCTGAGGTGAATTTATGCACCTCAGTGTTGTTATACGGGCTTAATTAGTCTTGTTTTGAGGAATTTTTGAGTGCTTAATGAGTCAATAATGATATAATTGAGAATCAAAGTGTTTAAGTACTTTATTACAATGTTTAAGGTTTTTTCATAATAAGTTTGGACTTAAATTGATTATTTAGAGTCAAAACAAGAAAACTTGTATTACCAGCATCAGTTAAGTGTTGTTCAAGTTTATCTTAATGGATTATAGTGTGTGTAATGAGTTCCTAATGTTTTTATTGTGTAATTATGTTAGTAACATCTTGTTTATAGTGTTTAATAATCAAGCCAAGAGTCAAAAACGTGTTAAAAAACAAAAAGGGCAAAACTAGTTCCTAGCTTAATTTTCTAATTCACCATCTTGGATGTTGTGTTTTTTTGAGCTCTAATTCGTGGTGTTTCATACTATATAGTTCTTGAATATTTTATTATGATGATATATGGATGATAAAAGACCTGGAAATCAAGTTTTAAAAACACCAAAAGGGTTGGAATTGATGGACAAAATCACGGGACAAGATTTAACGTAAAATAGACCGCTTGGATTTCCCTAGCATGGCGTAGGGCATAGAGACTACAATAGGGCGCATGATACATATACGTATCTTCCTAAGGGACCCAAAACACTATTTATCTATGATTAAGGCACGTTGCACACCCTATTTATTGCATTAAAGGGCACGGCGCAGACCCTAGGTCAATTTTGGTAGTTTTGTCTTCCTACAATTAAGACATTTAAACATTCTTCTATACACCTTGGACAACTTTGAAACTTGAAGGGAGGATGGAAAACACTTTAATTAGGGTTATTATTTCTCTAATTAAGTTTTTTATGGATTTTATCATGTATTCATCTATCGTGATTATGGTTATGTTCATGAGCCGCTAAAAAATTTCCCTTCCGGGGTTAAGGCCATGAACATGATTACTATAGCTTTGAATTGATTTGGTTTAGATTATTTATCATATTTTGTTGTTTATTTATCCTTTTTAATACTATTTTAAGGATTTCTGACCTTTATAATATATCCATTGTCTTTTTGTGATCCCGAAAGAAGGAACAAGACGATAGACTGTGCGGTAAATAGAACCGGACTGTAACCTTCTACATACCGCATGTTATAATTTTTACTCAAAATATGAATATACCTAAGCCACCTATTTTTATCACTTATGGGATGAAATATTAGTGCATTTAAATTTGTAACCACATCCTCGCTTAACGATGTAGCTGTGGAGCTATGTTAGATTGGTGATTAGAGGCCCAGAAGACCATAGTCATAATATCAACCCCATGAATTAACAACCAAGATAAATAATCTAACCAATGAAGTTCAATAACATAGTAGAATTCTTCACAGAGTCTTAACCCTGGGTTTCTCTCTATTGATTGTCCATGCACTTTACTTTACCAAATTGTTTACTTTACTTTAACTTTATAACTCTCCCAAACATTTTTAGTTATGCTGCACTTGATTAATATCAATCATTAAACTAGAATAGAATAGTTTTCAAAAATAAGTCTCTAAGGGATTAATATTCAGCTTTATTTAAGGCCATTGTATTACTTGCCGAGATGACATAAACTTGTGTGTGCGCTTGGATGCAACCAATTTTTGTGACATGCGTGTGGAGTAATCCAAAATAGTGGAAAAGTGTGAAGATGATGAACACGAATTCTATTTTTAAACTTACATCATCCACAACATACCTACTCATGTTCATATTCTAAATATCAGTCTCAATAAAAAAGATGGCTATTGAATGGCTGAGATTCTTGTGTCTGTTCCACAGGTTAGCTAGTATCCTCTTCATATTTTTAAAGTTTCTTGATAGGTTCCTCCATAAAAACGAGAATATTTTTCACCACACAAAAACAATCTATCCTAGGATGACATATTAAGAAGTGTGACAAAAATGTAAAAGAAACTATAAAGAAAAATACTATGTACAAAATAGTATAACTAAACTAAAAACAAGATAGTTTCCTATTGACAAGTCCCGGAAAATGGCTCCAAAAACTTGTTGTGTCCAAGCGCATTTGAAAGTGTACGTGGTCTCACAATGTAATATAGTGCCCATAAATAAAGCCAAATATCGATCCCTCGGAGACTTTTTGACAACTATTCAATTCTAGTTAAACGATTGAGATTAATCAAGTGCTACGTAACTAAAAGTGTTTAAGGGAGTTATAAACTTATAGTAAAGTAAACAATGTGGTGAAGTAAAGTTCTTGGACAATCAATAGAGAGAAACCCAGGGTTAAGGCTCCGTGAACAATCTTATTATGCTACTGAACTTTATTGGTTAGATTACTTATCTTGGTTGTTGATTCACTAAGTTGTTATTATGACTATGGTCTTCCGAGCCTCAATCACCTACCTAACTTAGATCCACTACTACATCATTGAGTAGGAATGTGGTCACAAAGTTACATTCATTAAAATTTCACCCGATAAGTGAAATAAATACGTCACTTAGGTATGTTCCTATCCTTAGTGCAAATTATAATATTCGTTATGTAGAAGGTTCAATAATATTCTATTTACCCCATATTCTATCATCTTTTTACTTCGTCCAAGATCCGAAGACGATAGTGTATGTATTATAAGGGTCGATAATCCTTAAAATAGTAATAAAAAGGATAAATAAACAACCAAATTTGATAAAGAATCTAAACCAAATCAATTCAAAGAAATAGTAATCATGTTGTTGGCCTTAACCTTGGAAAGGGGGGGTTTTAGCCGCTCATGAACATAACCGTAATCACGATAGATCAACACAAGATAAAATCAATAAACAAACTAAATTAATTCAATAAAACTCTAATCAAAGTTTTTTCCAGCCTCCCTCCAAGTTTCTAAGTCTTCCAAGGCGTATAGCATTATATTTAAGTGTCCTATTTATAAGAGGACAAAATTGTCGAAATTGACCAAGGGTCCATATTGCACTCTCTATTAAAGTACATAGGGTGTGTGTCATACCATAATATCGGATACACACTTGTTTGGGACACCTAGGAAGTTACATATGTGTTTCACGTACCCCATAGTAGTGTCGAAGTCCCGCGACACACTAGTGAACTCCGAGAGGTCCATTTTACGTCAAATCTTGTCCCATTCTTTTGTCCATCAATTCAAGGCCTTTTGGTGTTGTTACCACTTGCTTTAAATCTTTTGTATCATCCATATATCATCATCATAAACTAAAAAAGAATCCTATAGCATAAATTTAAGCTAGTAATACTAGTTTTCTCATTTTTCACTCTGAATTATAAATTTAAGTCCAAATTTGTTTGGAAAACACCTTGAAAATTGTTATAAAGTACTTAAACATTTTGATTCTCAATAATATCATTATTGAATCATTAAGAACTTAAGAAGTCCTTAAAACAAGAGTAATTAAGCCCAGATAACAACACTGAGGTTTATAAATTCACCTCAGATCACTGCTCTATATCCTTATCACTTCTGGGTTTTCTATAAGATACTGTAGGGGCATAGGATACATAGAAATCCCTCACTAATGCCTGTCTATATGAACCCTGTGGTCTATTAATTTACCATAACAAATAATGCTCAACCACAACACACAAGTATAGTGTTCGCGCTAACCCGGATAACTCAATCAGTTTTTCCTTCTAAATATACCACTTGGGATAGCCTTCCCCAGTCACATACATGTTTCACTCATAAATAATATATAATACCTATACATACCACCTCGATTTTACCTTTACAATAGGCTCAATTGATATGTGAGTAGGGTTAGATGTCTGGTTAGTCTGGGCTAGTGTTTCTGTGTTTGATCCTGGAACTTTATGAGATATTTATGTTGTATCCCCCTCAGAATAAGGTACAATATATGATTTCTCAATAACTCCTGATACAGACTCATTATGTAACCCCTTCTCAGACTGAGAGTCCTCTATAGCTATCAACATTAGTGACTTAAAATTAAACTCATCCTCATCATCTTCCTATCCCTCCTAGAATTAGGGAGAGTTTGGTGGTGATATCCTAGATAAGTTAATCGTCATCTTGGAAATTTCTCATCTAGCATCAGGCTGGGTCTTAGCCTAAGTAGATATTGGTCGTCTACCCCATTATTTACACGCTGGGAGATGGATGCCTAAAAAGGCTATAATAACATTCTAAGCAACAACCTTTATCTAGGCCCTAGTACATGAGCCCATTTATCTAGTTGGGGAAATAAGATACTTCTCCACTAATCCACTACACTCGAGAGATTCATCTCGTTACATCGATGGTCCTGCCTTCTTTGGTTCACTAATAAATGTAGAAACCAAGTATTATTTCCTAAAGGATAAAAGTAAATGTAAAAGTTCAAAGAAAAATCAAATCTATCAAAATTCAAAATTTTTCCCAAATTTTCACATATATATATAGTGATTCTAGTCAAATTTTTGAACATAAAACTAAAATCATAGATATGGAATACAACGATGTTAGGTCTCCACAGTATTTTTAACTTCTACTTTCATTCAAAGCAGGATCTTAGAGTTTTAATTCAAAAGAAATGCACCAATTTTAATCTTTTTAGATTATTCTATGCTTCTACCAATGACATTATTTAATGTAAATAATTGTCAAGAATATTAAAGAATTAAGTTATGTTTCTTTGCTAATATTACATTCTAGCACCTATAGGAGCCAAGAAGTTTACCTTAATTTAGAAAGATTGAAGCAAAATCTTGAATAAGTGATGAAACCCTAGCCTTAGTGAGTGAATATGAAAAAAGTGGTGGAATTAGGGATGGGTCTTGAATTTTATAGGATTTAAGAGGAAGTTGGAAAGTTGAATTTGAGAGGGATTTTGAAATTTGAGGATTATGGAGTAAATAAACCGGTTTATAAGATTTTAAAACAAGTGGTAGGCTGGTTTTGGTATGGGTAAGGTCGAGATAAGCCAGATTTTTTAAAAATTTTTTTGGGTCACTTACGGTACCACCTACGGGGCTTAGGTTATACCTAAGCTCCATAGGTGCCCTACCGTAGGCGAACAAAATTTTTTGCACCTTCTCTGCTCTCTGAACTTTTTGTTCTAAAACATATTACACTACTTATGAGGTCTTAAGTGGTACATAGAACCTAGTAAGTATGTTCGAAGGTAAAATTTCAGAAACCCCAAAATCCTCAAAAAAATTTTGACATTTATTTCTTAACTTACCTGGACCGAGTGGGACTTATGACCACCATGAGTGGGTTAATGGTTCCTCATGCTATAGACCTACAAAAAAGGAAAAATAGTGTGATTACTAAAATAGTGGGTTGCCTCCCACACGGTGCTAGATTTCCGCATGACATGTCTATTCATCACTTGATTTAATATTGTGGCATCATGTGGGTACCTTGATTACACAAAATTTATAAAGGTAACCAAAGGATTGGCCTACTGGGTCATCAATATAATGTATGACAGACACAACCCTCATTTCAATTAGTTAATTCATTATTCTATGAACGTTGAATGTGACCTCCTGATCATTCAATCTGAACTTGAGATCTCCTTTCTCCATATCTTCCAATGCTCTACCCCTATCAAAAAATTATCTCCCCAAGATTATGTGTATCTCAATGTCAATTTCACAATCTAAAATGGTAAAGTTGGCTTGAAAGATGAAATTATCTACCTTGACGAAAACATCATATGATATGACAATATTTTTCTTCAATGTATGGTATGATATCGACAATTACATATTCGTTGATTCCCTAACGATCAAGACGAATTATTAGAACACGTCCAATGACATCAAAATTAATGCTTCCCCCAAGTCGTACTATGCTCTGGCAAACCTAGATGTCCTAATGGAGAATGGAATCATGAATAATACGATATTACCTTTCTTTTGAACCATAGAAGTAGAGGTGATCAAAAAAATAGTGCAACCCACCAACATCCTAAAATAGAATAGTTATTTTCTTCGTTACTAACTCTTTAATAAACTTGGCATACACTGGCATCTGCTTAAGAGCTATAAGAAGAGGGATATTCAAGCTCAAATATTTCAACATGGCAATGAACATCTTGAACTTCCCTTTTTCCTTCTTTTGTTTCAACCTTTGAGGAAAAAGTGGAGAAGGTTGTGGAATTATTTTCACTTCAGGCTCATCGACCTTTCCCTTACATTTGTTCTTCTCACCATCATAATCAACACCTTTATCCTTTTCTGACTCCAGTTCATGTGTCTTATCAACCTCGACACTAGCTTTTCTTGGCTCCTAAATTATAGGCAGGGGGAGATCAATTGTTACTTTACCACTCTGAGTGGGAATGGATAGACAATAATTGTCATTTTAAGGATTCTAAAAAATATTTCTTTGAAGGATGCCCGGCTATCTCTGATTCAAGGTTGCAAACATTTATTCTAACTTGGCTTTCATCCTTGACTTAGTGTCATGACTTCCTGGCGGAAAATACACACCATTATTCTCCTTGAAATCATCCTTGCGTCCCTAGTCACCATCCCATTATCTACTCTTATCTCTTTACCTATACCTATAATAGTTTCAACCATGTATTCTTTACCCCTTGGCATAGAAGCCTGCAAACCTCTTTAACTAGATATTTTGTCTTTTATTCTAAATTAGAATAATTTTATCTAGTGACGTTACCCTGTGAGCCTACTGTATTCTCATTTTTAGAATTCATCATCATGAACTATTTATCAATAACCAAACCTCCACACTTAGCTGATCACCTTCTTTCACCACTTGTCATCAACAACTTTATGCTCACTGGAAGTAATAATACCATATGTTCAAGTAACTCTCTCTACCTATTGAGTATGCCATCCTCGGTTAGTAAGAGATATCTGATCTAATATCTTCGATGCTACCTCCCAATGAAGATGCATAAATGCTCCACCAGTAATAATGTATCCCATAGCTCTTGAACTTAGGGATCAATCGAATATATCAAGTATGCTCTATCCTAAAATCCTGTGGTTAGGCACCATCATCATCTTCCTTTTGAATTGAAACCATGACTCATATATTTAATTAGAGTGCAACTACCTGAAATTATATATCTCATACTTCAGCTAAATAATTCTAGATGGTGGAAAGAAACGATCTAAAAACTACTTCCAAAACTCATTCCACGTAGTGATTGATCTTCGAGGAAGTTCCTATAACCATAATATTAATTTATCAGTTAGAGAAAAAAGGAACAAATTGAATCTAAGAGCCTCCTGATCTACCCCTAATATAGTGCATGATGATAAAATCCTAATAAAATTAATAAGGTGTATGTTTGCATCATCAGTGGGCAATCCAATAAACACACCCTTTAGATTCAACAACTGGATCATAGCACTGGTGATATAAAACTTCATATTCAGTAGAAATGCAGGAAGAATTATAGGTCCTATCTCGGTAGGCTCAACATATCCCAAGTCCTCATTCGGATCATCATATGATTGTAAGTACTGATAGTCTAGGAATACCTAAGCTCTACCCCTTCTATCTCTATCTCAATTTCCACCAAGGTCTGCTCAATAATAAACACCTTGTCTTTTCCTCTCCAGTTCTTCCTCCTTAGCTATATTTAGGGAATCTACTTCACTTCTTTAATCACCCGAGACTACCCTTTATTGTTACACGGTGTTTAGGACCACAAGTGATCCCAAGTTAACCCTTATACTAGCATATTTCATGAGTAACTTTATAAAATACATGAATCTAAATAAAAATGCAGAAGATAAATATTTTCTTAATTTTATCAATACAAAGCTACATTAAAATGAATACAACTTTACTTATACAAAAAAACTGAAACTGAATACATCAACTGTACTGTTTATATATGAAGCCTCTACTATACTGACTATAGATAGCTGGGATGTGACTCCAACTACCATTAATCAATACATATGAGTAAGAAAATAAATTACATGAATATCATCTAACTAAAGTTCCTAAAGTAGGAGGACTCATCATCTACGAGTCAGAATCAACAATTGTCTTATTATGATGTGCATGCTATAACTAGTACCTACACTATTAAACAATGTAGCACATAGACATATATATGAATTAGTACTTTTGGAATGTACAGAGCATATGGGGTGAATGCATATGTAAAATAACAATTGAAATAAACTTGCCAAACTGTATGCTAAATATGAGTGACTCACCTTGGATTCAGTAATGAAAACTGACAAATCATGTGACATGAGTAATAAGGCATAAAGAAATTCTTATGAGCCATCGCATTTAGTTCTAATAAACTGTAATCTTGTTCTGGCCTTCAAATCATGTTGGCTAAGTGAAAAGGGCTCACTTTTATCATCTGTAAACTGAAAGCTGAAATCTCATAGCTAATGTCATATCTAAAATAACATTTGAGTAAAATTGTAAGCCTTTATACATAGTTTCTAAAATATGTTCTTTTATTCTCTTTAGGACTTAGAAATTAGGGACTTTGGGAAGTTCTTCTAACCGATATAATCCATGTGAGCCATCATGGATTCCAACATGCCGTAACCATATTGGTATAGTTGTTTTACCCTTGCCATCGGAATAGAACCTAGCTAGAGTGATCACTATACTGAACCCACTAGGCGTTGTAAAACCTATGATGACACGTAGTTCTGGGACATGAGACATTGGAATCATACCCAAGTCGGTGCTAAAGACTACTCCCAATTTGATTCTCAGAACTTTAGGAAATCCACCTTAAAATAGCACAAGGGTTTGTAATAAAAACCAATTATGCTTCTGTTTTTAAAATCTCAAACTATATAAATAATGTGGATTCCATATCTTAGCTTAGGATCAAAAGACCTATTTCTTTCTTAAATCTTTGTAAACAACTCATAGAAGAGGCTTAAAATCAATCTTCATGAAATATCAATACTTAGACTTAGGGCATAAAAACCCATGCTTTTAAACTATGCAAGTTAATAGTAAAATGTCATGCTCAAATGTACTTCTTGAAATACTTCAACAATATCCAAACTAATGAAATCAAACTCATAATATCATGCTTAAAAACTTAATTAGAAATCTATAAAAACCGTATCACATGCATAAAGATGTGAAAATAGACATGCAATTCAACATTTAAGTCACTTGTAACTTCAAAATCTTTAAACAATGATAATTGGGTATAAACCCTAATTTGAAAAATATAAAAATATTAAATAAAAATCAAGTTTTGAGCACAAGGATGAAAGGGTATCCTTTTTCATAAACCCCACATACCTTAATGGGGACGAAATTGTTGAAAGATTGGACCTTAAAGCTTGATTGTGATCCCTAGCTGTTTCTCTTCTTGTGTTCTTAGATGATGATATTATGATGTTAATAGGGTTAAAACATATTTATGATCTATAAATATCATGTATTTATATTTAGTGACGTTTAAGAAAGGTCAAATAACTTTGTTGCCCTCGGAGTAACTCAAAAACAAAATGCCTAGGTCATTCTGCCATGGGGTTTGCGTCGCACAAGCTATGACAAACTTTAAGGTTTGCATCACACTCCCAATGGAAAACTTTAATCTTTGCATCTCACTCTCTATGGAAATCTCTTTCCAGTGAACATTTGCGAATGTTAGGTGATGCATACCCCTTTACAAAGCCATAGCTTTTTGCTCGGGTGACGGATTAAGACGAAATTGGTATCGTTGGAAAGATAATTCAATTATCCACAATTTAGTGGGTTTTGAGATGAAAAATTCCAATTACATAAAAAGTTATAAACGTTCAAAGTTGACCCATACAGAATCAAATACCAAACTAAGGATGAATTGAAGGTTCTTAGCTCAACTTTGTTCTAAGTGATTCCTATGAGCATTTTTCACCTCTAAATCACTTCATACACTAGGATAAAGATCAAGAAACTTATATTCACATTGGAATGATTTGTATTTGGTATTATACATGTAAGAACACTAGTTAGAATTCTAGAACAAAAATATGGGGTGTTACATTATCTCCTCCTTGGAATCATTCGCCCTCAAATGATGGGTAGAAACTTATTGAAACATCAAAAGTATGGAATAATATAGACATGACATGTCTTCTAATGAAGGATATAAATGAGCTAAAACTTGAAAAATCCTATCATGAAACTGAATTCTAAGCTGATTTGACGTTATTGACGATTAAGAAATGATTAATGCTTGGAGTTTAGAACTCACTTCAGATTTCCATGATACAACCATCAATATAAAATTGTGAAGTGCTAACTGATATATTAAAAATTCCAAGAGTCACTAAGGATGGAATAAAGTATTCAATTTCTCATTTAGGGATTATCCTTTAACAAGACATGTTTAAGAGTCAAAGGAAAAAGGGGCTTCATGGCATCACCAAGTACTTTTTTTAAGCACGAATCATGAAGTAACGAGACCAAGGTCGTACAAAGGTATTACAATGTCCGAGAGTGAATACTTGGAAAAATGAGATCATGCACTGAACACTATGAATTGTGTCATGACTAAATATCTGAATCTGAAATTGATGTCTGGTGCATGGACTGAGCTGAATACGAATTTTCATGAATGCAAATATTTTACCTCATGGAATGGCCTTACTTGTGAAACTTTGGGTAGTAAGACCAAATGAAAGATAGAAAAGCATCAAAACTTGTCTGTCTAACTGCTAAACTAAATTGCTGGCTATACAGACTAAATCATACTTAGAGATTATACTCAATTAGAGTATTTATTTAACAATCTTCGTAAGAAGTTCAAATAAAATTTATGTAGCAAAGAATCTTGGTAATGATTTGTGTACGATATCTGAATAAGGGATCAAAACATTGATACAACTCTATAATATGGACCATAGCCATATAAGTCATCAACTAGGATAGAATTTCTAGGCCCTAGGAATTGCAACTTCTTACTTTCAACCTTGGCAACATTTCTTAAATACTCCCTCAACTATACTATGCCCCAGAAATACCATACTCATTTGATTCAACTTATAATTCGCACATGGGCATTGATAAATCCATCTGCTAAAGTCTAAACTAAACTAAATCCTCTTACCATGAACAAGCCAAACTCAAAATCACAAGTTAAAATATGCCACACCCTAACACTAGTCTAAACTATATGGTTCAATCTTTTATATCTTTTTAGAGATCACACCCTAAGCATAACATGTATCACCACTTCAATGACTAAATCTAAACTCTTATACATGAATAACTAACACTATGCACATACATATATATATATTGTCACAGAGCTTTTCTGAAGCTAAGTGCCAAGTTATGATAACTCAGTAACTGATATCAGAAGTTTCTAACAACTGAATTACTGATACTGAGTGACTGTGTCAAACAATCCTAATTCTGCAGAACTGAACTGAATTCTAAATTAAGACTAAAATTGAGACTGTGGAAGGCAATTATCTAATCGACATGCCATAAATTTAAGATGATAGGGGTCCAACCTGTGATCCCAGTTGTGAGGATGCTAATATCGTGCCACGGGTACTAATACTAGTTGTGGGGTCAGTCCTAGTCTAGTGGTTGACATCTGAAATAAGTCCTAAACTAGTGGGTGATACCTAAGTATGTCAGTCCTATCTAATA
This sequence comes from Capsicum annuum, assembly GCF_002878395.1. NCBI lineage: Eukaryota > Viridiplantae > Streptophyta > Magnoliopsida > Solanales > Solanaceae > Capsicum > Capsicum annuum. The sequence goes on along the minus strand of NC_061121.1, from coordinate 100,838,903 downwards.
GGCGATACCTCATAACCTACACTAGCTACATAGTTCTGAAAATTAGGGATTGCATCTAAGGACCCATCCTAACTAAGGGGTGAGCCCTCATCCCTAGGCTCGCTCGGGGATAAATCTTATTCCCAACTAAATGATACTGAACTGAGTATATGGAATTGGACTAGACTGATAATAAGTTTTTTGAGTTTTCCTGTGTTCTGTAATTAAGTGAGTTCTACTGAGTTCTGTAGATGACTGAATTCTACTAATCATGACATGACTGATACTATTCTATAACAGACGCTGGCTCTAGGTAAACAGCTAGATTGTTAGGTATTAAATACCCTCAGGAACCAATAGCATGGAAACTAAAACATAGCAAGATCATAAAGGCATAACAATACTTGTTTGCTAATAATGCACGCATTTAGACATTTTGTCAAATACTTGATATACATGAACTTGTGCATAAATGGGATCACATAATATCATGTCATTCATTAACTATTCAAATCACATAAGCATTTCATCAAACACTTGTAAGGCATAATCTTGTACATATACTAGATTGTCCTGATTTAACCCTTTAATTCACATGGGCATTCTATCAAACATTTGGGGAGTACAACTTAATGAACATAATTATGGATAACATATAAACATTATGACTATAATGCCAAAACATGAAATTTCATTGATTTAACATATACTTCAAATAATTTCCAATAAATAATATTCTATTTTCATGAATCTTATCATAATCATGGATTGAAAATTAAATCAACATCATAGACATGAGTGCAATCAATTTCAAACATGGGAGTTCGCAATTCCATAACTTGTAGTTTTAAAAGGGGATTCTTGGACTATATGGGTGGAAGGTACCCATAGATGAACATCTAACATACTTGAGAGGATTAATCTTTGAAGGTTATTGGTGAAATTCTTGAGGATTGACCTTAATTCTTGAAGCTAGGGTTCTTGCCTCTTGAGTAATTTGAGAGAGAATGAGTGTAATTTGCTTATTGAGGGCTGAATTTTGTGTTTTTGGGGCTGAATAAATGTAGGAAAATGACCCAAATACCCTTAAGGATGCATAGTTTAATGACTGAAAACTGGCCCAGTGACGCCATGTCAAGTCCGCATCGGTTCACTGAAAATTGCCACTGAGAGGTGGAAAAAATATTTATCAATGCGATAGGCGATGCGGCACATGGAGATCACATTGATCCACTGGTTGGGACTTCCAAACATATTTTAAACGATTTCCTAAAAATCCAAAACTTGTCCAAGAACACATACTGACATACCTGATCATAAATCAACCTAAAAATTGATATTTTAAAGTCATAAGGGTAGTGAAATAGGATCACCAACTTATGAAGGATAAAATACTTTAAAGTATAAATACTCAGCTGAAATTTTCTAAGTCTGGGACCTTTTTTCAAGCCTTAACAGATGGAGTTAGGCTAGAAATGTTTGTGGGGTCTTACAATATATCCCCTTTGGGAACATTCATCCTCAAATGATACTGACTAAGCTAAGAAATACTGATGGAGAGTTTATACAATGAACATGCATATCTCATTCATGGAATACATGACTAAAAGTACTGATAAGCTGAATTTTTATACTGAATATATATATCTGATGCATGAGCACATGACTGAATGATTCGTGAATGCATGACTGAATATGCAATGGTAATGGATACCAAGTTCATAACTGTAACAGAAATCGGAACTCAACCATTCTAAGGAAGATTGTTATCTTAAACAGTGAATACTGATGAACCTGGGATTATTTCCTAAAAGTGTATGGATGGGAACATAAGAAGATGATTGAGTCTGAAATATGATACATGGACTGAACACATGAATTAAACTAATTCCTTAAATATATTCCATGCCATGAAATAGTCATACGGCTAAGATTGGAATGAAAGAGTTAACTTATGAATACCCATTACATCAAACTTCATCTTGTTACGTGAAGAGAAAATGGAAGGTTTAGGAAATGCAAGTTCGGGGCGTTATGTCCCCCGAAGAATGCTGACTTGGATGGGATGCTGAGGAAAGGCTGAGATGATGCATGGGGCACCGATGAACTAAATCATGACTGAATATACAATATTTGAAAATGAGGCATAATACATAAACTGAGATAAACTCACACCTTCTAGGATGCTCTATCTTGTCATAGTCATATTCACGAAACTGCAGATAGTACGATTGGGTGGAAAAATGGGGAAACCATATGAACTTGTTCGCCTAACTGCTAAACTAAATTCCTGGCGTTATGGACTAACACATACTGAAACTTATACTCAATTGGAGCATTTTATGATGCTCTTTCTATAAAGTTCTACTGACTTTAGGGAGCAAGAAAATCTTGGCATGGTTTTAATAAGAAATAACAACTTGGCTAAAATTCTTTAATATGGCCACTAATAACTCTACCTACTAAGGTCCGAGATGGACTAAATTTTCCTACTATTTTCAAGCGTACTCAAATATCTAAATTACATTTATCCATTTACACATAAACATGACATTCAAGCCTATCTTCATAACTACAAATTTGTGTAAAACTAGCATGCAACAATCTTTTCTTAACATGAAACATTTACTCTCCCCCTTCTAAGCAACTGCTCACACTACATTATTTCATAAGAAGAGTCTACTGAAGGTTAAAGCATAAGAATCTAAAGTATGAATGACACTATACCGAACTTGACACATAACTAAGGCTTGAGGAATAGAATATCAATATCCTAGATTTTATCAAGAGATTTAGACGGAGGATATACATGGAAAAATTTGAAATTTGGCTAATCATTAGGAGTATAGTATAAGCCATGGAAACTGAGCATACTGTAATGTATGAGTACATAAGTCATGAGATGCATGACCAGAGTTTGGAGTTTTCTGTATTCATGAAACACGATTTGTAACACTGAGTGAACTGGAAATCCTTAGATTAAAAATGGTAAGCGTACGTGATTTTTAATCATGTGCGCAAATATGAGCTATGATCATAGAGCTAACATGTAAGGCATGAATAAATATCGTGATAGATAAAGTGTAAAACGTTGCACTGAGGTAAGGGTGGGTTAGGCATCAACCTCTCCTACTACTTTCCTACACATACTAACATTACTACTAAAATCTGAAAGTCTGACTTGGTTACAGGTTCTACCATCACCCCCTTAGCGTAAAGCCATTATTCTAAGTCTTTAAGCGACTTAATAAACTTTAAATTGAACTAAAACTACTTTACTCTAGAGGCTAAGATATAACAATACAAATAAACACTAAACTTATTCTGAAGGACTACACCTAATATTGGATGATCCACTGCTAGTACTTTCTTCTGAAACACGATTCTTAGCTTTCTATTTTCCCAACAATCATCATATAGCAACCTCAAAACTGACTAACTTTGAATTCTCAACTCTCTTTTCTACTAGTTCAATCTATAAATTCAAACTTAAATCAACTGAAACTGAGGTATTACTCCTTCATTCAAGGTCAGGTGTATTAAGTAATCAAAACTGAAAGACTCTATTACTGAACTCAGCTGAAGAAATTTTTAGTATGACTTTAAAGTTGACTGCAATGTAAGACGTTACCAGAGATAAAGAAGCTCCTGGAACAAATAAGGCATAAACATATAAATGAAAAATCTATAACATACCAGTGAATATATCAGGGGAATTTTTATGATCCTATCTGGATAGAAGTACATAAGCCTATTTGGGCATTGCCCACCGGTGGCACTAGAAGTGCCAGCCTACTGATTCGGGCAACCAGACTAAGTTGAGGGATGGATATGCTAACTCCACAAACCTGACTAAGGACAATCTCTAATTCTATGGCCTGGCTTACCACACCCAAAACAAATATCATTGCCAGCTCTACACACTCCCTTATGGTTCTTAGCATATCTTTCACAAAGCAGATTAGTACGAACACCCTTTCACTACCATATGACTTAAACCCTGGTGCTCTATCTTGACTGTTATTCTTAGATTTATGCGCTGGTGCTTTAACTGAAGGCAAAACTAGGGCTGAGAATCTTTAATGGAATTGGGAGCAGTTACTACCCCCTGATAATGGCTTAAAATTATTTGTTCTTGCCTTTTTATTCTTCCTACACTCCCCTTCCTCACTCTACCAAGTGCAAGTCAAATCCCTAGATAGGACAATGGTCTGCAAATTGAAAACAACTCTAAATTCAGCGTGAGAGACATACTAATTCAAGGGAACTTCCCGAATGAGTGGAGGAGCTGGCTGGTTTTCATTCTTTCTTCCATTAACTTCTTAGGGAGACATGTTCTAAAAGCATGAGGAAGAGATAAATTAGACTGAGAGTTTAACTTCAGATCATGCTCACTCTTACGACATGAATACTAAAAAAAAGGAAACTTTTCCTAAAACATTTCATAGCCTCCTGTCCATAAATGTGGCATGCTACACACCCATGCACATAACTCTACTAGATGTGGCTTTTAGACTCCCTAGGACTCTGTTGAACCTTACGCTCTGATACCTAGTTTGTAATGCCCTGATTCTGTACCCCAGATGCTATACGGTGCTTAGACCCTGAAGGACTATAAGCTAACCCATGAATGATATCTGCTATGAGCACTAAATAATAATATTAATATAAATGCAGAATTAGGCTAAATTACCATAAGTTTCAAAATCTAAATAATGATTCGGTAGAAATGAACTAAATTCTAAACTGAGATTGAAATTGAGATTATAAGAGGTAATCATCTAACTAACATACCCCAAATCTGAGTTGATAGGGGTCCAACCTGTGACCCCAGTTGGAAGGGTGATAATACGTAGCCATGAGTATTAACACTGGTGTGGGGTAAGTCGTAGTCTATCGAGTGACCCCTAAGATTAGTTTTAAACTATCGGGTGAGACCTGAGTATGTCAGTCCTATCTAATATGTGACACCTCATAACCTACCCTGGATACATAGTTCTTGAACTTAGGGATTACTTCTAGGGATCCAGTCCTAACTAACGGGTGAGCCCCCATCCCTAGGCTTACTCGGTCCTGAATCCTACACCCAACTGAGTATATGGAACTGGACTGGACTGATATTGAGTTTTCTGAGTTATCCTGAGTTCTATAACTGATTGAGTTCTACTGAGTATTATAGCTAACTAAATTCTACTGATAGTTACATCAATGATACTATTCTGTAACTGATGCTGGCTCTAGGTAAATATTAGATTGTTGGGTATTAAATACCACTTTGTACCGATAGCATAGAAAGTAAAACATAGCATGATCATAAAGGCATAACAATACTTGCTTGCTAACGATGTACTCATTTATAAATTTTGTCAAACACTTGATATACATTAACTTAAGCAGGAATGAGATCACATAATAACATGTCATACTTTTACTAGTCAAATCAGAAAAGTATTTCATCAAACACTTGTAGGGCATAAGCTTTTACATCTAATAGCATGTCATGATTTCAACCTTTAATTCACATGGGCATTCTATCAAACATTTGGGAATTACAACTTAACACAAATAATAATGGATAACACATAAACATTGTGAAAACAATGCCCAAACATGAAATTTCATGAAATTAACATGCAATTCATAAAATATCCCATATATACATTTCCATTTTCATGAATCTTATCACAATCATTGATTCAAAACCAAATCAACATCATAGACATGTGTACAATCAATTTCAAACATGGGAATTCGCAATTCCATAACTTGTAATTTTAAAAGGGAATTCTTGGACACTATGGGTGGAAGGTACCCATAGATGAACATCTAACATACATGAGACGATAAATCCTTGAAGGTTCTTGGTGAAATTTTTGAGGATTGACCTTGATTCTTGAAGCTAGGGTTTTTGCCTCTTGAGTAATTTGAAAGAGAATGAGTGTAATTTGCTTAGTGAGGGCTGAATTTTATGATTTTGGGGATGAATAGACCTGGTAAAATTACCCAAATACCCTTAAGGATGCATAGTTTTAATGACTAAAAATTGGCCTAGTGACGCGCAGCCCGACGTATCGCATCGATGGGGTCGACGCTATGGCCAACGCGCCGTATCGAGTATGCATTGGTTCACTGGAAATTAGAACTAGGAACTAGAAAAAATATTTATCAATGCGATAGGCAATGTGACACATCGAGATCGCGTTGATTCACTAGTTGGGACATCCAAATATGTTACAAATAATGTTTGCAAAATCTGAAACTTGTTTGAGAATACCTACTGGCAGACCTGATCATGAATCAACCAAAAAATTGATAGTTTAATGTCATAAGGGTCGTGAAATAGGAAGTTAATGTCACCCTATATTGCTTGTATCTTTGTTATGAAGTTAAATCTCAGAGAAGTCTTACATGCTTTAGTGAGATTTAATTTAGTTTGGTGATTATTTGATTTTCTAGGAGCATCCAATTGCTATTTTTGACATAGAGTCCAGCCAACTGAAATTTAGAAAGATTTATATGGTTATGGTCTAGTGGAGGCACTAATCGATTAAATAGGCTACATTTGAGACTAACCAAGATATGTGGGCCCAATATCCTTACCTGTTTGAGTCTTTTGGTACTTCCTATTCCTTAATCTTTAAAAAGAATAGTCCTTTTCATAGTGGATATTGCAATGACTCTACATTTCATTTTTTACATTTCATGTGTTTTTCTTATTTTGATCCATCTTATAGTTTCTAAGGGATACTAATGACTTTCAGCAACAGATGGTTTGGTTCATAGGGAGTTTAATTAAATTTTAAACTATTTTTTCTATTTTAGAGCTTTTAAAGTTAAGAAATTTAACTTTAGTCAAAATTCTTAGTAAACAACCTTGAATTGAAATTTTTACAATCCCATGGATTGGTTTAGGGGGATCTTTAGTTCCATCCTAAGGTTCTTGGACTCATTCCAGGCGCTTGGGAGGGTTTTAGTGAAATTTGAAAATACCTTGACTTCAATCAATATTTCATTAAAATGACTTCCGTTGGTTCTTTTAATTTCGTTGAATCCATAATGTTTATTTGAATAGGGCAACATATTTGACTTGTGTGCATGAAATTCAGAATGAATCCCAAGGATCCATTGGAAATACTTTTGTAATGCCTCGAGTCTGTACCCTGGATGCTACACGCTGCTCATAATCTTGAAGGACCATAAGCTAACCTAAGACTGGTACCTGCTATAATAATTGAATGACAATAATACTAAAATATGGCGAAATTAGGTGTAAAATATGCCATAAGGTTCAATACTATAAGTAATACTAGATATGGTATCACAATACCAAAAAGCCTGAATATCAGTACTGAAAACTAAACAACTGTCTGAAAATATTCTAGTCTGAAAAGCTTCTAAACTGTCTAAGTTGTGGAGTTGATGGGAGAAGTCCCTAACAAACTTCAACTACTGAAAATAAATTGAAATGCTAAAATAAATACTCTCATTCTCTAAAGGACTCACCACTAACTCTACATGCTAAGAATTTAAACCGCTAAGGGTGGTGCTCAGGAGCCCATGCGTCTTAACCTCTGATATAAGACGTTATAGCACAAAATAAAGGTATGCTTCAGTACTTTGAATGTTCTGGTATGCTTAGTGAGTGATGTGTGAGCAGATGCTAACAAATTTGAGCATTTTAATTGAGAATAATAATAAAGTCTTCAGCAACTTTTGTTGTTTTTGATTGTTTTCTCTTTGATATTACTGTAAAAGTCAACATGTAAGAGAACCAGCAATAATGGAAGTAAAAGAGGTAATTTTTGAGTAAGTAGAGAGGGAAGTATGGATGATGACTTATCTGATAAGTCGTCAGCCTTGTGATAAGCTATCAGAGATACCGTCAGCCTTAGATAGAGAATGTGATTCAGCTAGATGAAGTGACAAAAACCTGTTATAGGCCATCAAAGTTGTGATAAGAGAGCGGTCTTAGGCAGTTCTTAAGAACTTGAAGTTAAGAAGAGATGACAATTCTGATAAGTCGTCACATGTCTAATAAGCCGTCAGGCTTCATCATCAGCTGAAGAAAGAACTTATTCAAACGTGAAGAGGAGCTGATGACATTCTTGATAAGGCATCAGACTCCTGAGAAGCCGTCACACACGTCATCCTCTATCCAAGAAAATACTATGATCTGTGATTTTGTTACCATAATTAGGATGAAGTATTTAAAGTATATGTTAAGGTTTTCTAATAAAAAAGGGGCAGAACATCTTGAACTTATTACAAAGAATACTTTACTTCTCTTTGGTCCCAAAACTTGAACATCAATTTTCAATTCTTTGATTTAGTTGTGGGATATTCTTCTTGAATTTGGGAAGAGAATCAATTTCTGACTATATCTTTTGTAAGTTTAATCACTTTGAATTATGAATTCAGTTATTATTATCGCTTTCTCTTTCATTTAGAACTAAAACCCATAACTAGGGTTGTGGGGTTTGTGATTACTCCCATATTATCTTAATAGTTCGTTAGGGTTCGAGTGATTACGGAAATATCTTGATAATTCTTTTGTTTTAATTATTTTTTGTTGGTTGCAAACAATAGATCTCGCCTTAGGTTGATTTGCTCAAACTTAGAAATAAACTAAAGGTAGTAAATTATCAGTGAGGATTTGGGAAGGTTAAGTTCCCATCTAATGATTAATGTTGTAACAAAATTAATCAACTCAAAATAAAATCAGTATGAATAGAATATTTTCCTAAGGTCGAGAGAATTAGGGAGTTCAACATCTAGGTAGGTTGAGAAGCACTTGCACTATCGAAACTGATAATTTGGTGTTTTCCACAAGTCATGAGAATCCAGTACTACAACTATTATTCAATGGAGGATTACTAATCATAGTGATCACAACTTTAGTTTCTCTATATTATTAATTTGAAATATTGCAATTTAATCTTTGAGTTCTAAGGTGAATTGAAGTGTTAATAACTTTTGTTCAATCATTTAAAAACCCCATTTTATCTTTTCATATCATTTGTTTGAATATAACTTTTAGCTATAGTTTCAACTTAGTTTAATCGCCACTCACATTGTTCCTCGTGGATTTGATCTCGACTCCAAAGTTGGGTAAATATATTGACGACAACCGCCTTGCACTAAATTGACGTGTAAGTTGAGCATTATCAAAAATGGCATCGTTGCCAGGGAACAATTTGGCGTATTGAGTTGGTTTGGAATTTTAGCTTACTTTCTTGAATTCAAACTTGTAAATATTTGTTTAATTCATTTTTTTATTTTTTTTATTTTTATTTCCTTTTATTTTTATTTTTTGTAACAACTTTCTTAAGATGTCAGCCTGGATAGATGGTTTTTTGAGTAATAATGATTCTTGTTACTACTGTGGGGGACCATATTATGAGGCTTACTATCCAAATTTAGATGGAACTGCATGGACGGGACCATCATAATATGATGCAGATACTATTCTAAATGAGGAACAGACTGTAACTTGGTGTTTGTCTTGTGGTCAAAGTGATTATTCTGAAGATATGTGTTCTATTATGATTAAAATTGATAAATTGATGGAATGAATTTTAGAGAATCAAACAGAGTTGTGGGCAGAGCTAAAAGAGTTTCCACTACCACCATGTCTACAATGGCTAAACAAAGAAGAATATGAAGAAGGCATTGGCCAATTTGTGGAGAAACACAAAAATTGCATCCACTCGATTGTTATCTTGATCTTGAGACTGATATAGAGAATTTTAATAAAAGTAAAAGTGTTGAGGATAGTGTAAATTTTAAAGTAGGATTTGTTGGGCCACATTTAAAGCACTTTTCTACATTTTGTTAGATGATATCTTGTCAGTAGAATTATTTAAATTAGTAGAAGACTGTGAAGATAAGGAACACGAATCCGATATTCTTAATTTTACACTAGACCAGCAACATAAAAACATATCCCACTTTAGGGCCGAGTGGTTTACCATGAACATTCTATTACTCAGATCCTTAATTTTTGTACCACCCCTCTATGCGTGAGGTAAGGAGATGGACTCTAAGTTGGGGGGTGAAATTCATATCCTCAAGGTGGATGAAAAAGCTGAGTTGGGTCATGCCACGACACTAAATTAGGCATTGCTTGGGAGGTAACCCAAGGTATTTTGTTATTTGTGTTCGTATTATGTGATTAACATCAGATCTTTGCACCCATGGTGCCATAGGTATATTTCTATCTCTCTTATTTTGGTTTGACACATTGGGGACATTGCATGATTTTAAGTTAAGGGTGGGGTTACTTGTGGGTGTTGATTTCCTCTTAGGGTTTTTGTTGCCGTGCCTCATTCCCCCAGAGTCTTGTTCCTTGTAGAGCCAACATGTTAGCCATATTTTGTTTTATTTTGTAATGTGTTGTGATTAGTTGTTAGAAAAATAAGTATCTATGGAGGTTGACATATTTTTGTTGATTTTTTTTTTGGAATGATAAATATCTCTCCAATGGTCTACTTTGTAACTGTGTAATGTACATCTATATACGACTACTGTGAATCTTTTTATGGCATTGGAAATAGTGACTTGATAATCACTGCTAAAAAATTGCATGAACTGGATAACTAGTAACTTGTGATATACTTGTGTTCCTTGTGCGTGTGAAATCTTACTTAGTTCCCTTAGTATGTTGAATCTAGAACTTGCCCAATTACTCTTACCTAGGTTAAAGGATAGGGGTTAGGAAAAGATCATAGGCCATTTTGATATTAGCCCGCTTTTTGCCTAAATGACCTTCCCTGTATGCATAATATCCCTTAATCACTATTTTGAGCAAAAATAGCCTATTTCTTTTTATGATTCCTATCACCGTCCCATTTATATCATAATGAACCTATTTTGGCCCTGGTCATCCTTGGATACTGTGCACCTTGACTTAGGAAAATGGCCTAAGTTGAGGGTAGGTATCATAGGGGTGCATGATGTAAAATGAGTATGGAGAAAGGTAGAAGAAAAGAAAAAATAAAAAGCTAGGTTCGGTGGAAAAGAACAAGAAAAGAAAAGTTGTAAAAATAAAAATAAAATGAATGAATAAAAACTGCACCCAGCTTAAATGTGCTTTAATCAAGAAAGAGAGAGATAAGGTAAAGGTTGATAAGCGAGACCCCAAAAATATTGTAGTGCCAAGGATGCTTTGTTACTTAAAATATCCTCGTGTATCATACCAGCCCCAAGCCTATATTACAAGCTGAAGAAAAATCCTATAGTGATCCTAACTTAAGTTTCTGAAAACTTTGGTAATAAAAATAAGGGCCAGCTTGTGGTATTTGGCATACATTGATTGGAACTTCCTTTTCAGAGTGAGTGTCTCTTTACCATCCCCTCATTGATATGCTTGAGTTCACCTATGAGAGAGAAGGGACCTCTTTGTTGAAACTGCGCAATGGTTACGTTGTTAGTTGCTAACTTGTTTGGATAGTGTAATCTAGGTACATGCATTTTTGTTGTTGCTGAATTGATGCCATATCTTGATTCCTGTGTTTCACATTATTGTTCTTCAATAATATGCACAATTGTATTTTTAAAATTAGTTGACCTTGATGATGGTGAAGATGTTTTGAGATAATATGGATGGTTGACTGCCGAATGTACTTTGTATCCTCTTGGTTGTGTTTTAGTTGCTTGAGGACAAGCAATTGTTTTAAGTTGAGGGTGTTCATGTTTGAGCAGATGCTACAATATTTGAGGATTTTAACTGAGAATAATTGCAAAGTCTTAAGTAACTTTTGTCATTTTTGATTGTTTTCTCTTTGATATTGCAGTAAAAGTCAAAATGCAAGCGAACCCGCAATATAAGAAGTAAAAGAGTTAATTTCTTAGCAAGTAGAGAGGGAAGTATAGTTAACAACTTATCTAATAAGTCGTTAGGGTTGTGATAAGCTATTAGAGTTGCCGTCAGCCTTAGAAAGAGAATGAGATTCAGCCAGAAGAAGTGATGACACCCTGTGATAGGCTATCAGAGTTGTGATAAGAGATCTGGCTCGTCATTAAGCGTAGGCAGTTCTTCTAAACTTGAAGTAAATATGCAATGACAATTTTGATAAGTCGTCACATGTCTGATAAGCCATCACGCTTCATCGCCTGCTGAAGACAGAACTTCTTTAAATGTAAAGAGGAGTTGACGACATTTTTGAAAAGGCATTAGACCCTTGATAAGCGGTCATACACGTCGTCATTTCTCTAAGAAAATACTCTGTTTTGTGATTTTGTTTCCATAATTAGGATGAAATATTTAAGGCATATGTTAGGGTTTACTAATAAAATAAGGGCGGAACAACTTGAAGTTATTCCAAAGACTACCATACTTCTCTTTGGTCTCAAAACTTGGAATTCAATTTTCAATTTTTTGATTTAGATATGGGATATTCTTCTTGAATTTGGGAAGTGAATCAATTTCTGAGTACATCTTTTGTAAGTTTAAGCACTTTGAATTAGGGGTAGAGTGATTGTGGGAACAGCTTAATAATTCTTTTGTAATAATTATTTTTTGTTGGTATCAAACAATAGATCTCTCCTTATGGTTATTAGCTCAAACTAAGAAATAAACTTAAGGTTGTGAATTATCAACGAGGATTTGAGAAGGTTAAGTTCCCATCTAATGATTAATGCTGTAACAAGATTAATCAACTCGAAAAAATTAGTATGAATAGAATGTTTTTCTAAGTTCGAGAGAATTAGGGAGTTCAACATCTAGGTAGGTATAGAAACACCTAGATGGACAGTCAAAACTGATAATTTAATATTTCCCACAAGTCAAGAGAATCTAGTACTACAACTATAATTCAATGGAGGATTACTAATTGTAGTGATCATAACTCTAGTTTCTCTATATCATTGATTTTAAATATTGCAGTTTAAGTTCTGAGTTCTAAGGCGAATTGAAGTGTTAATAACTTTTGTTCAATCATTAAAAACCCCCATTTTATCTTTTCATATCATTTGTTTGAATTTAACTTGTAGTTATAGTTTCAAATTAGTTTAATTGCCACTCACACTATACCTCGTGGATTCAACCCCGACTAGAAAGATGGGTAAATATATTGACGAAGACCGCTTTGTACTATGTAAGTTGAGCGTTATTATAAATGGCGCTATTGTCAGGGAACAATTTGGCGTATTGAGTTGGTTTGGAATTTTAGCTTACTTTCTTGAATTAAAACTTGTAAATATTTTTTTAGTTTTTTTTTATTTCCTTTTTTTTATTTTTTCTAGCACCTTTCTTAAGATGTCTGCCTGGATAGATGGTTTTTTGAGTGATGATGATTCTTGTTATTATAGTGGGGACCATATTATTAGCCTTACTATCCAGATTTTGATGGAAGTGCATGGACGAGACCTTCATAATATGATGTGGACACTGTTTTAACTGGGGAACAGACTGTAACTTGGTGTTTGGCTTGTGGTCAAAGTTATCATTCTAAAGATATGCGTGCTATCACAATTCAACTAGATAAATTTATGAAATGAATTTTACAAAATCAAGCACAGTTGTAGGAACAGCTGATGGAGTTACCACATCCACCATGTCTACAATGGTTAATCAAAGTAGATTATGAAGATGACATTAGCCAATTTATGGAGAAAACACAATAATTGCAGCCATTGAATTTTCATCTTGATCTTGAGACTGACATTGAGATGATGAATAAAAGTAAAGGTGTTGAGGATAGTGTAAATTTTGAAGTAGGATTTATTGGGCTGCATTCGAAGCATTTTTCTTCATTCTGTTTAGATGATATCTTATCAATTGAAACATTTAAAATAGTAGAAGAGTGTGAAGATAATGAACAAGAATCCTATATTCTTTATTTTACACTAGACCAGCAACATAAAACACATCTCACTTTAGGGCTGAGTTGTTTACCATGCACATTCTATTACTCGATTCCTTAATTTTGTTACCACCTCCCTATGAACGAGGTAAGAAGATGGACTCTAAGTTGGGGGTGAAATTCATATCCTCTAGTTGGACGAAAAATCCGAGTTGAGTCATGCTGCGACACTAAATTAGGTGCTGCTTGGGGGGCAACCCAAGGTATTTTATTATTTGTATTGGTATTACGTGATTGACATCAGATCTTCGGACCAATGGTGCCACAGGCATATTTCTAACTCTCTTATTTTGGTTTGACGTATTGGGGATATTGCATGATTTTAATTTGAGGGTGGGGCTACTTGTGGGTATTGATGTCCTCTTGGTGTTTTTGTTGTCCTTCCTCATTTCCCTAGTGTCTTGTTCCTAGTCGATCCGACATTTGTAGGCGTATTGTGTTTTATTTTGTGACATGTTGTGGTTAACTAGGAGAACAATAAGTATCTATGACAGCTAACATATTTTTTTTGATTTATTTTGGGAATAATAAATACCTCTCAAATTGTCTACTTTGTAACTGTGTGATGTGCATCTATATGCGACTAATGTGAATTTTTTTATTGCATTGGAATTAGTGACTTGATAATCATTTCTAAAAAATTGCATGAACTAGATAAGTAGTAACTTGTGATATACTAATATGCCATGTGCGTGTGAGATCTTACTTAGTTCCCTTTGTATGTTGAATCCAGAACTTGCCCGGTTAGTCTTACCTAGGTTGAAGGATCGGGGTTAGGAAAGGATCATAGACTATTTTGATATTAGCCCACTTTTAGCCTAAATGACCTTCCCTATATGCATAATATCCCTTGATCCCTATTTTGAGCTTGAATAACCAATTTCTTTTTATGAGACCAATCGTCATCCCATTAATATCATAATGAACCTGTTTTGGTCCTAGTGCCCCTTGGACACTGTGCACCTTGACTTAGGAAAATGGCCTAAGTTAAGGGTGGCTATCATATGGGTGCATGATGTAAAATGAGTATGGAGAAAGGTAGAATAAAAGAAAAGAAAAAAAAGATGGGTACGGTGGGACAGAACAAGAAAAGAAAAGTTGTAAAAAAAAAGAAAATAAATAAATAAAAACTGCACCCAACTTGAATGTGCTTTAATAAAGAAAGGGAGAGATGAGGAAAAGGTTGATATGTGAGACCCCAAAAATAGTTTAGTTCTAAGGAGGCTTAGTTACTTTAGATATCTTTGTGTATCATACCAGCCCCAAGACTATATTACAAGCTGAAGAAAAGTCATATAGTGATCCAAACTTAACTGTCTGAAAGCTTTGGTAATAAAAATAAGGGAAAGCTTAATGTATTTGGCATAAATTGACTAGAACTTCTTTTTGAGAGTGAGTGTCTCTTGACCGTCCCTGCATTCAAATTCTTGAGTTCACATATGAGTGAGGATGGATCTCTTTGTTGTAAGGGCATACTGGTCACATTGCTAGTAGCAAACTTGTTTGGATAGTGTAACCTTGGTACATGCGTGGTTATTGTTGCTGAATTGATGCCACGTCTTGATTCCTGTGTGTCGCATTGTTGTTCTTCAATAATATGCACAGTTGTTTTCTTAAAATTAATTGACCATGGAGATGATGAAGATGTTTTGAGATAATTTGGATGGTTTACTGCTGAATGTT
The DNA here is from genome assembly GCF_002878395.1 of Capsicum annuum. Classification (NCBI taxonomy): domain Eukaryota; kingdom Viridiplantae; phylum Streptophyta; class Magnoliopsida; order Solanales; family Solanaceae; genus Capsicum; species Capsicum annuum. The sequence continues at coordinate 100,823,379 of NC_061121.1, read as the reverse complement.
CTTTGTATCCTCTTGGTTGTGTTTTAGTTTCTTAAGGACAAGCAATTGTTTTAAGTTGAGGGTGTTGATGTGTGTTCAGATGCTAACACATTGGGCAATTTTAACTAAGAATAATTGCAAAGTCTTAAGTCACTTTTGTTGTTTTTGATTGTTTTGTCTTTGATGTTGCAGTAAAAGTCAAGATCCAAGAGAACCAACAATAATTGAAGTAAAATAGTTCATTTCTTACCAAGTAGAGAGGGAAGTATAGATGACGATTTGTCTGATTAGTCATCAGCCGCGTGAGAAGCTATTAGAGTTGCCGTCAGCCTTAGAAAAAGAATAAGATTCAGCTGGAAGAAGTGACGACAACCTTTGATAGGCCGTTAGAGTTGTGATAAGACATCAGGCTCATCGTCAGGCTTAGGCAGTGCTTGAGAACTTGAAGTGAATAAGTGATGATAATTCTGATAAGTCGTCACATGTCTTGTAAGCCATCAGGCTTTATCATCAACTAAAGAAAGAACTTTTTCAAATATGAAGAGGAGTTGACAACATTCTTGGAAAGGAATCAGACTCATGATAAGTCATCACACACGTCATCGTCTGTTCGAGAAAATAGAGTGATCTGTGATTTTGTTTACATAATTAAGATGAAGTATTTAAAAAATATGTTAGGGTTTGCTATTAAAAAAGAGGCGGAACATCTTGAACTTATTCCAAAGACTACTTACATTCTCTTTGGTCTCAAAACTTGTATTTCAATTTTCTATTATTTGATTTAGTTATGGTATATTATTCTCGAATTTGGGAAGAGAATCAGTTTCTGACTACATCTTTTGTAAGTTTAATCACTTTGAATTATGAATTCGGTTATTCTTATCGCTTTCTCCTTCATGTGGAACTAAAACCCACAACTAGGGTTGTGGGATCTATGATTGCTACTATATTGTCTTAATAGTTCGTTAGGGTTCGAGTGATTGTGGGAACATCTTGGTAATTCTTTTGTATTAATTATTTTTTGTTGGTTGCAAACAATAAATCTCTTCTTATTTTGATTTGCTCGAACTGAGAAATAAAATAATGGCAGTGAATTATCAATCAGGATTTGGGAAGGCTAAGTTCCCTTCTAATGAGTAATGTTGTAACAAAATTAATAAAGTTAAAATAAAATCAATATGAATAGAATGTTTTTCTAAGTTCGAGAGAATTAGGGAGTTCAACATCTAGGTAGGTATAGAAAAACTTAGATGGACTGTCTAAAATGATAATTTAATGTTTCCCTCAAGTCATGAGAATCCAGTATAGCTACTATTATTCAATGGAGGATTACTAATCATAGTGATCACAACTCTAGTTTCTCTATATCATTGATTTGAAATATTACAGTTTAATTGAATTCTAAGGCGAATTGAAGTGTTAGTAACTTTTGTTCAATCATTAAAAACCCCCATTTTATCTTTTCATATCATTTGTTTGAATTTAACTTGTATCTATAGTTTCGAATTAGTTTAATCACCACTTACATTATTCTTCGTGGATTCGACCCAACTTCAAAGTTGGGTAAATATATTGACGACAACCACCTTGCACTAAATTGATTTGTAAGTCAAGCGTCATAAAAAATGGCGCTGTTGCTAGGGAACAATTTGGCTTATTGAGTTGGTTTGGAATTTTAGCTTACTTTCTTGAATTAAAACTTGTAAATATTTGTTTAGTTTATTTTTTTATTTTCATTTCCTTTTATTTTTATTTTTCCTAACACATTTCCAGAGATTTAAGCCTAGATAGATGGTTTTTTTAGTGATGACAATTCTTGTTATTACTGTGGGGGACCACATTATGAGGCTTACTATGTAGATTTAGATGGAAGTACGTGGATGGGACCTTCACAATATGATGGGGACACTGTTCTAACTGGGGAACAGACTGTAACTTGGTGTTTGGCTTGTGGTCAAAGTTATCATTTTAAAGATATGTGTGCTATCACAATTCAAATGGATAAATTTATGAAACGAATTTTACAAAATCAAGCACAGTTGTGGGAAGAGGTGAAGGAGTTACCACTGCCACTATGTCTACAATGGCTAATCAAAGTAGATTATCAGGAGGACATTAGCAAATTTATGGAGAAAAAACAAGAATCGCAACCACTTGATTTTCATCTTGATCTTGAGACTGACATTGAGATGATAAAAAAAAGTGAAGGTGTTGAGGATAGCGTAAATTTTGAAGTAGGATTTGTTGGACCGCATTCAAAGCATTTTTCTATATTCTATTTAGATGAAATATTGTCAGTGGAATCATTTAAAATAGTACAAGAGTGTGAAGATAAGGACCAAGAACTCTATATTCTTAATTTTACACTAGACCAGTAACATAAAAATATATCTCAGTTTAGCGCCGAGTAGTTTACCATGCACATTCTATTACTCGGTTCTTTAATTTTTGTACCACCCCCCTATGATCGAGGCAAGAAGATGCACTCTAAGTTGGGGGGTGAAATTTATATCCTCAAGGTGGAGGAAAAAATTGAGTTGGGTCGTGCCGCGTCACTAAATTAGGAGCTTCTTGGGAGGAAACCCAAGGTATTTTGTTGTTTGTATTCGTATTATGTGATTGACATCAGATCTTCACACCCATGGTGCCATAGGTATGTTTCTAACTCTCCTTTTTTCGTTTAACACATTGAGGACATTGCATGATTTTAAGTTGAGGGTAGGTTACTTGTGGGTGTTAATGTCCTCTTGGGGTTTTTGTTGCCGTGCCTTATTTCCCCGGAGTCTTGTTCCTAGTCGAGCCTGTATGTTTATGCGTATTGTGTTTTATTTTTTGATTTGTTGTGGTTAACTGGGAGAAAAATAATTATCTATGGAAGTTGACATATTTTTTTGCTTTTTTCTGAGAATGATAAATACCTTTCCAATTGTCTACTTTTTAACTATGTGATGTGCATCTATATGCGAGTACTGTGAATCTTTTTATGGCATTAGAATTAGTGACTTGATAATCATTGGTAAATAATTACATGTACTGGATCAATAGTAACTTGTGATATACTTGTGTGCCATATGCGTGTGAGATCTTACTAAGTTCCCTTTGTATGTTGAATCCAGAACTTGCCTGATTAGTCTTACCTAGGTTAAAGGATAGGGGTTAAAAAAGGAACATAGGTCATTTTGATAGTAGCCCACTTCTAGCCTTAATGACCTTTCCTGTATGCATAATATCCCATGATCTCTATTTTGAGCCTGAATAGCCTATTTCTTTTTGTGATACCTATCACCGTCCCATTTATATTATAATGAACCTATTTTGGCCATGTTCCTTCTTGGATACTGTGCACCTCAACTTAAGAAAAAGACCTAAGTTGAGGGTGGCTATCATAGGGGTGTGTGATGTAAAATGAGAATGGAGAAAGGTAGAATAAAAGAAAAGAATAAAAAACTAGGTGTTGTGGAAAATAACAAGATAAGAAAAGTTTTAAAATAAAAAAAAGAATGAATGAAAACTGCACCCATCTTGAATGTGCTTTTATCAATAAAGGGAGAGATAAGGTAAAGGTTGATAAGTGAGACCCTAAAAATAGTGTATTGCTAAGGAGGCTTAGTTACTTTAAATACCCTTGTGTATCATACCAGCCCCAAGTCTACATTACAAACTGAAAAAAAGTCCTATAGTGATCCTAACATAACTATCTGAAAGCTTCGGTAATGAAAAAATATGCAAGCTTGTGGTATTGGGCATACATTAACTGAAACTTCTTTCTGAGAATGAGTCTCTCTTGACCGTTCCTGCATTGACATGCTTGAGTTGACATATGAGTTAGGTGGGACCTCTTTGCTATAAGGGCACACTGGTTACGTTTCTAGTTGCTAAGTTGTTTGGATAATGTAATCTTGGTACATGCATGATTGTTGTTGCTAAATTAATGCCATATCTTGATTCCTGTGTGTCGCATTATTGTTCTTTAATAAAATGCCCAGTTGTTTTTTTAAAATTAATTGACCTTGGAGATTCTGAAGATGTTTTGAGATCATATGGATGGTTGACTGCTGAATGTACTTTGTATCCTCTTGGTTGTGTTTTAGTTTCTTGAGGACAAGAAATTGTTTTAAGTTGAGGGTGTTGATGTGTGAGCAGATGCTAACGCATTTGAGGCTTTTAACTGATAATAATTGCAAAGTCTTGAGTAACTTTTGTTGTTTTTGATTGTTTTCTCTTTGATATTGCAGTAAAAGTCAAGATGCAAGAGAACCAGCCATAATGGAAGTAAAAGGCTTAATTTCTAAGCACGTAGAGAGGGAAGTATAGCTGACGACTTGTTTGATAAGTCATCATCCTTGTGATAAGCTATTAGAGTTGCCGTTAGCCTTAGAAAGAGAATATGATTAAGCTGGAAGAAGTAACGACAACTTGTGATAGGCCTTCAGAGTTGTGATAAGCCTTCAGGCTCGTCGTCAGGCTTAGGAAGTGCTTGAGATCATTAAGTGAAGAAGCGACGACAATTCTGATAAGTCGTCATATGTCTGATAAGCCATCAGGCTTCATCGTCAGCTGAAGACAGAACTTGTTCAAATGTGAAGAGGAGCTGAGGACATTCTTGATAAGGCATCAGACTCCAGATAAGCCATCACAAACATCGTCGTCTATCCGAGAAAATACTGTAATCTGTGATTTAGTTTCCATAATTAGTACGATGTATTTAAAGCATATGTTAGGCTTTTCTATTTAAAAAAGAGGCGGAACATCTTGAACTTATTCCAAAGACTACTTTAATTTTCTTTGGTCTCAAATCTTGGATTTCAATTTTCAATTCTTTGATTTAGTTGTGGGATATTATTCTTGAATTTTGGAGGAGAATCAATTTCTGACTACATCTAAGTTTAATCAATTTGAATTATGAATTCAGTTATTGTTATTACTTTCTCTTTCATGTGGAACTAAAACCCACAACTAGGGTTGTGGGATCTATGATTACTCTTGTATTGTCATAATAGTTGGTTAGGGTTCGAGTGATTGTGGGATCATCTTGATAATTCTTTTGTATTAATTATTTTTTGTAGGTGCAAACAATAGATCTCGCGTTATGTTGATTTACTCGAACTGAGAAATAAACTGAAGGTAGTGAATTATCAATGAGGATTTGGAAAGGTTAAGTTCCCATCTAATGATAATATTGTAATAAGATTCATCAACTCGAAATAGAATTTGCATGAATAGAATGTTTTCCTAAGTTCAAGAGAATTAAGGAATTCAATATCTAGGTAGATTGAGAAACACTTGGATGGACTGTCGAAACTGATAATTTGTTGTATCCCACAAGTCATGAGAATCTAGTACTACAACTATTATTCAATGGAGGATTACTAATCATAGTGATCACAATTCTAGTTTCTCTATATCATTGATTTGAAATATTTCAGTTTAAGCTTTGAGTTCTAAGGCAAATTGAAGTGTTAATAACTTTTGTTCAATCAGTAAAACCCCCCATTTTATTGTTTCATATCATTAGTTTATATTTAACTTGTAGCTATAGTTTCAAATTAGTTTAATCACCACTCATATTGTTCCTTGTGGATTCGACCCCGACTCCAAAGTTGGGTAAATATATGAATGACGACTGCCTTGCACTAAATTGACATGTAAGATAAGCGTTATCAGTGAGGTAGGATGAAATGCATGGATTCATATGCATGAACAATACTAACTGAATATTATGAGTATGAATAAATAAGAGTTCATACATAAATGTGGAGACTGTACTAAGATCGTAATAACACTGAATACTGAATCTGAATACTGAACCTTAATACTGATTAACTCATATTTGAGTGTACTGATACTGAATTACTGGTAACTGAATGACTGTGTCTGATAGTCTTGATTCTATGGATCTATAATGAATCCCATACTGAGCTGAGTGACTGTGTTTGACAGTCTTGAATCTACAGAACTGAACTGAGTTACATACTAAGACTGAATCTGAAACTAAGACTGTGGGAAGTAATCATCTAACCGACATGCCCCTTCTCCAACTGATTTGAGTTCCAACCTGTAACCCCAGTTCTAAAGGTTTCAATACCGTGCCATGAGTAAGGACAAGTGTTGAGTCACCCTCATCTAGAAGGTACTCTAAACAAGAATTATGGTACCCTCAACTGGAAGGCAGATCACCTCATCGACCCTTAACTGGCAGGTTGATGTCTAAACCTACGCTGGCTATGTAGTTCTAGAATTCAACGATTTCTTCTAAGGATTTTACCCTCTACTAGAATGTGAGTCCCCATCCTTGGGTTCACTCGGTGTTGAATCCTACTCCCAATTGAATAGACACTAACTGAATTCTAAACTACACTGGGCTAGACTAAAAAATTACTGATCATACTATTTAACTGAGCCGAACAAATTTTACAAAATTGAGCTGGACTGATTCTGATTTTATTGAGAATTCCTAAGTTCTGTAATTGACTGAATTACACTGATCGAGACATGACTAATTCTACTCTTTGACTGACCATCAATCAAGAAAAGCAGCTAAATTGTTGTGTATTAATGTAATACCCTGAATCTGGTACCCAAAATGCTACACGATGCTCATGATCTCAAAGGACCATAAGTTAACCCATGACTGATATTTGTACCTGTATACTGCATAAAATACTTTATAATACGGAAACATGTATTGAAAGGCCATAAAGTTCAATACTGGACATTATCTGAATGATATAACATCTGTGTGGGGTAATAGAATTCCCCAAAACAAAACTGGAAATATTGAAGTCTGAAACCTGATAGTCTAGAAAGACTCTAATTGACTGAACTGTGTGAGTAAGGAGTTGATGGGACATGTCCCCAACTAACTTCAACTAATAAACTGATTAATGAGATAATAGGGAAATAATCATGTCTTCGAAAAATGAGGACTCACTTCTAACTCTGTCTGCGGATATCTGGAATATACTATTGCTCGTGTCTTTGAACCTAAGGTATAAGACACCATAGCATAAATGCATCAGTACTTTGACTATACTGGTATGCCTGTGAGGTAGGCTGAATGCATGGGGTTCATATGTATGAACAATAATAATAACTGACTAACTATCATGAGAGATATAATAATTGACACTAATACTGTGATAACATGATCACTGAATCTGAATATAACTGATAACATGAGTAAATCTATGTGCCAGTCCTGAATTTGATGGAACTATCTGAGTTTTGTTTTATGTCTAAGTCAACTGTATCTGAAAGTCCTGAATTCTCAAGAACTATGTGACTTGTTTTACTAAGACTGATACAAAGACTGTGGGAGGTAGTGATCTAACTGACATGCCCAAATATGCATTATAGTTGAATTGGGGTCCAATCTATACCCTGATTAGAAGGGTGTCAATACCATGCCACTGGTAAGGACAATATCTACGTAACCCTAATATAATAGGTAACTATAGTGAGAATGGTGGGTACCCTCATATAGAAGGCTAAGACACCTCATCTACCCTCATATAGTAGGTTATGATGTCTCAACCTATGCTGGCTACATTTTTATGGAATACAAGGATTACTTCTAAGAATCACACCCTCATATAACAGGTAAGTTCCCATCCTTGGGTTCGCTCGGTGCTAATTTCTACTCCTATCTAATAAGACATTGAACATAATTTACTGAACTGAACGTGGAATAAGTTACTGAATTTTGTTGACTGGTAGAATACTACTGATATCTGACAATTGACTGAGTTTTTGAGATCATGGAGATATCCTGAGTTGTTAGACTATCTGAAGTCTAAGGATTCATATCTTGACTGAGAGTATCTTGAATACATGACATGGCTTTAGGCACACAAATAATATTTTGGGTACAAGTACCCCCAGGACTAGATAGAAGGAAACTGACAAAACATGACTTGCTGGAGTGCGTAATAATCACCATAATGCATTTACTGAAGTATTTCATCAAGCATGCGATAGGCATAAGCTTGTATATACATTGGTATTTCATGGTATCATGCTATTTAGGCACTTTCATTTAGCTAGGCATTTAATCTAACATATTGTAGGCATAGTACATGTAAGTATCATTGTACAACAATTAAACATCATGGTAACATTGTAATTTCATCATTCAAGGGTTTAGTCATAGGTTTGCATGAATCTATATCTATAATAATTAAAACCACATAGAAATTATCACCCAACATGGATTAGAATTTAATTTCTCATTTATCAACATGAACAAGAATAGCCCAATCATGAAATCATAAAGAAAATCTAGAACTTGAAGTTGAAAAAGGGGTTCTTGGATTTCATAGATGAAAGGAGTTCATGGATTAACAATATGCATTCCTTAGTTCGTGATTTCATAAAGATTGATGGTGAAACTATCTTGGAATTTGATCTTCTATGAAAACCCTAGCTTGTTCTTAAGAAGTTTTAGAGAGAAGAGAGTTTATTTTTGGTGAAAAATGGATGAATCACTTGTCAAAGGGCTTAAATAGGGGTGGGAAGTTGTGCCTTTTAACCCTGGATTCATCATTTAATTTTAGTAAAATTTTCCCGAACTAAACCCCAGGCGTGATGCGGCGCTATCGCCCCGTGTTACTGGAATTTGACAATAGGAAAACTGAGGGATGGATCAACGTGGAGCCATTGCATTGCCCCTTTTTTTATTACCTAGAACTTTGGTACGATGCAGAGGAAATCGCGCTAAGACACTAGAAAAATAATAATTCTGAATTTGGGTGCTGGAGCAATGCGTAATAATCGCGGACCCCTACTAGAATTTGCCAAATGCCATTTCCTCTTGAGGAGCGGCGCGCTACTGACTAATATGACACTATTTTATGATGGTAACTTAAAACAGTCATAACTTCTGACTCGGTTATCGTATTTGGACAAATCTTATATCGATGGAAATCTTATTCAATTTCCCACATAAAAATATTGAAAATTCCTCATGGAATAGCCATTATTAAATTTAGAAGCTAATACTAGACATTTTTGAGATGAAATTAGCTAGGAAAAGTATGGGGTATTACAATATCTCCCCCTTGAGAACATTTGTCCTCGGTTGAGACTAACTGAGAGTGGAGAAAAGACAGCTGACGTACATACTGAACATGAATAACTGGAAGATGATCTCAAGACTGACATGATTGACAAGATGAACATATAATACTAAACATGTATATCTGATTCATGTGCAACTGATTCATGAATGCATAACTGAGTGTTCTGAAGAACTAAGTTTCTCACAAGGAGAATGCATATCCGATTCATAATTACATAAATGAATAGATACATGTGTGCATGAGTAAATATGCAATGGTACTTAATATCAAGTTTATAATAGGAACATGAGCATGGAACTGCATACCAACTTTCTGATGAACACTGAACATGAAACTGAGTAAGCTTAAGGAGAACTGTTACCTTGAGATTGATCTGAGTTAGTGAAGAAGAGGTGAGGACACTTGGTACACATGTCTGCCTATGCTTCCCAAGTAACTCCCTTGATGGACTGATTTTTCTAAAGAACCTTAACTAGAGGGACTTATTTATTCTTGAATCTACGAGTCTGATAGTCTAAGATTTTTACCAGAATCTCTTCATAAGAGAGAGTGTTCTGAACATCAATGCTCTAAATAGGGACTACAAATAATGGGTCACCTATGTACTTCTTGAGCAAAGAGACATATAAGACTGGATGAACTGAGGCTAGATCTGAAGGCAATTCAAGCTCATAAGCTACCTTGCCGAATTGACTGAGAATCTTAAAGGGACTGACATATCGGGGATTGAGTTTCCCTTTCTTACTGAACCGATTTACTCTCTTTATGGGAGATATCTTTACGTAGACATGATCCCCAATCTCAAAATTGAGATATTTTCTGTGAACATCTGCATACGACTTCTGTCGTCTCTAAGCAGCCCGGAGTCTTTTCTCTAATCAACAAGACTTTTTCTAAGGCATCGAATACCAAGTCTTGCCCTATAACTGAGGCCTCACAAACTTCAAACAAACCAATCAGAGATCTATATCTCCTACCATAGAGTGCTTAGAATGGAGCCATCTAAATACTGGAATGATACCTGTTGTTGTATGCAAACTCAATCTAAGGTAAGTGGTCATCCTAACTTCCCTTGAAATCGATTGCACATGCCCTTGGCATATCTTCTAAGGTTTGAATGGTCATTTATGCTTGACCATCTGTCTGAGGATGAAAGGTTCTACTAAGATGAAATTGGGTACAACGACCCTTTTGGAATGCTTTCTAAAAATAACAGGTGAACTGGGTACCTCTGTCTGAGATAATAGATTGTAGAACATGTGCAATCTGACCAACACCCTTATGTAGAGTTTCTCATAATCCTTGGCTGAATAAAAGGTATGAACTGGAAGGAAATGAGTTGATTTCATCATTCTGTCTACAATGACACAGACGGAATCATGTTGATGATGAGTTCGAGGAAAACCCATCATGAAGTCCATGTTCACAACTTCCAATTTCCAAGTATGAATACTGAACTCCTGCATCGATCCACTAGGATTCTGATTCTCTATCTTAAGTTGTCGATATGTAGATCACTTAGCCACAAACTCTGCAACGTCTCTCTTCATCCCACTCCACATATAAATTTCCCATGAGTCGCAGTACATCTTTGTAGACCCTGGATGAATAGAGTAGTGCGCACTATACTCTTCTGCAAGAATTCGCTGCCTTAAGTCATCTACACCTGGAACACAAAGACGACCTCGACAACGAAGAACACTATCTCCCCCTTAGGAGAAAACCTCTATTTTCTGATCCTGGACTTACTCTTTCAAATTGACAAGGCTGGGATCTCTATCTTGCTTTTCTTTAACCTTAGAAACTAGAGATAATTCATAACTACTCTGAACCCATATATCACCCTCATTTATATCGACTAAGAGGATACCTAATCTAGGAAACTGATGGACCTCCTGAGCTAACTTCTTCTTACTCTCCTCAACATGAGAAACACTACCCTTGGATAGTCTACTGAAAGTGTCAGCCACAACATTGGCCTTGTCCAAATGATAAAGGACACTCATGTCATAATCTTACTAGATCTCTAACCACCTTCTCTAACAGTGATTGAGATCTTTTTGAGAAAAGACATACTAAAGAGTTTTCTGATCAGTGAACACATCTACATGAATACCATATAGATAATACCTCCAAATCTTCAAGGCAAAGACGACAACTGCTAACTCAAGATCATGAGTAGGATGATTCCTCTCATTAGGCTTAAGCTGTCTGGAGGCGTAGGCTATGACCTTACCATGTTGCATGAGGACACAAACCAAACCTACTATAGATGCATTACAATACACTATGAAGCCATCTAGATCATCTGGAATAGCTAATACTGGAGCTGAGGTGAGTCGAGTCTTCAACTCCTAAAAACTCTTCTCGTAAGGATCTGACCACTAAAAGTTGACTTTTTTCTGAGTTAGTCTGGTCATAGGGGATGTAATAGAAGAAAATCCCTCAACAAACCATCTGTAATAGCCGGCCAAACCTAAGAAATTCCTAATATCTGATGAACAGATATGGCAAGGCCAGTTTCTTACTGCTTTAGCCTTTTGAGGATCCACTATAATGCCATCATCGGAAATTATATGACCAAGGAATGCTACTAACCTTAACCAAAATTTGCACTTACTAAATTTGGTGAATAGCTGATGATCTTTGATAGTCTGAAGTACTGTTCAGAGATAGTTTGCATGATCATGCTCACTGCAAGAATAGACCAGGATATCATCTATGAAGACTATGATGAACATGTCCAGGTACTGCTTGAACAAACGGTTCATCAAGTCCATGAAAGTGGCTAGGGAATTGGTAAGACCAAATGAAATTACTAGTAATTCGAAGTGACCATACCGAGTATGGAAAGCTATTTTTTGAATGTCATATTCTCATACTCTGAGATATAGATAGCCGGATCTAGGTCTATATAAAAGAAATAACCGGCACCCTAAAGTTGGTCAAACAATTCATCGATTCAGGGAAGTGGATACTTGTTATTGACTATGACCTTATTGAGTTGACTGTAGTCCACACATCCTAAGAGAACCATCTTTCTTGCGCACGAATAAAACTGGAGCACCCCACGGGGAAATGCTGGGCCTGATGAATCCCTTATCTAAGAGATTCTTCAATTGCTCTTTCAGTTTTTTGAGTTCTGTTGGTGCCATTCTGTATGGCGAAATAGAGATAGGCTAAGTAACCAGAAGAAAATCAATATCAAAGTCTATTTCCCTTTCGAGAGGAATTCCTGTAAGATATTTGTGAAAGACATCTGACTATTAATTCACTACTAGGACTGATTCAAGAATGGAGTCTCGTAACTAGTGTCCTTAGCTCAAATAAGATGATAGACATATCCTTTAGATATCATTTTCTGTGCCTGAAAGTAGGAAACAAGCTGACCCCTGAAAGTGGATACACTACCCTTCCACTCAAGGACGGGTTCATTCAAAAATTAAAATTAGACTATTTTGTTGCTGCAGTCGATTGTGGCATAGCAGGAATAAAGCAAATACATGCCGAGAATGACATCAAAATCAGTCATCTCCAATTCGATAAATTCTTTTAAGGTGACTTTCAAAAATATAATAACAGGGCAGTTCCTGTATACCCACCGGGCTATGATGGTTTTACCCACTGGGGTAGAGACTGAAGAGGGCTCTGCTAATATTTTGGGATTGATTCAAAAATTGCCTACTATATAAGAAGTGACAAAAGACAAAAAACCTCCTGGATCTAGAAATGCGTAAACATGCACATGAAAGATCTGTAATGTACCGGTAACCACATCAAGAGAATTTTCCTAATCTTTTCAGGATTGAAGAGCATAGAGATGATTTGGGCGTTGCCCACTGTAGTGTAGGAGGAACCTTGCTGATTTGGGTGACCGGACTAGCTGAGGAGCGATTATGCTAACCTTGAGGACCTGACTAAGGAAAGTCTCTGACTTTATGGCCTGGCTAGCCACATCCAAAACAAATACCACTGCCCGCTTTACAAATACCCTGATGGTGTTTGCCATAAGTCTAGAAAAGAGGATAGGTGCAGGCATTGCAAACACTGCCCTCGGACTTAGAGCCTGGTGCTCTGTCTTTTTTACCCTCTTTAAACTTAGGAACTGGAGCACTAGATGTAGAATGAGATGAAATTGATGACTTAGGATGAAACTGAGAACATTTTCCTCCTTCTGACTTAGGCTGGGCGAAGTTCAAATTACCTGTCTTCGCCCGCTTATTCTGTTTCTCCCTCATCTTAATCTTTTGCTCATCAATCTATTGAGCATGAGTCATAGGCCTGGCTAAAGTCATATCACTATTCAGCATGGCAGATCTGCACTCATTAACCATGTTATTATTCACCCCTGAAATTAACTTACTCATCCTTGCCCTGCTATCTGCAACCATATGAGGGGCATATCTGGCTAATTGAGTAAACTTAAGAGAATACTCTTTCACTATCATATTGACCTACCTGAGGTTGATGAATTTTAACACCTTAGCTTCTCTAAGCTCTGGGGGAAAGAATCTATCGCGGAAAGCAGACAAAAACTCCTCCCACTCAACTGGCCCTGCATCATCTGCCCTCTCTAACTTGCACTGCTTGAACCAAGTGTGAGCAACATCCTACAACTGATATGCAGCAAGCTCAGCACTCTTACTAGTAGTCAACCCCATGATGTCTGTCACCTTCTATTCCTGATCTAGGAATTCATGAGGGTCCTCATCTGTCTTAGACCCAAGAAAGGACGAAGGATTTACTTGGGTGAAGTCCTGAATACTAGCTGCAGCTGAGCTAGCCACTAGGTTGGATGGATTAACTGCTAGTCGTTCATTTTAAGCGGAAACTGACTGAGTAAGAGTAGTGAATGCAGCCTTGAACTCTGCATGAGAAACATAATCGCCCAAAGAATCTTCGGGCTCAGGGGCTGACTGATTTTCGTTTCTTTTTTTAGGAGTTATGTTGTGTAGAAGAAAGGGAAGGCAGATTAGACTCAGAGATTGACTTGAGATTATGGTCACTGGCACGACATGAATACCAAAAGAAAGAAACTATTCCTAAAACATCTTATAGCCTCTTGCACATAAATGTGGTGCGCAACACACCCATGTACAAGACTCTACCAGTTGCGGCTTTCAGACTTCTTATGACTCTATTGAACCTTAGGTTTTGATATCATGTTTATAACGCTCCGAATGTGATACCCAGAATGCTACACGGTGCTCATGACCTCGAAGGACCATAGGCTAACCCATTACTGATATCTTTACCTGTATAATGCATAAAGTACTTTATAATGCAGAAACATGAACTGAAAGGATGTAAGGTTCAATACTGAACATGATCTGAATGATATAATATCTGTGTGGGGTAATAGAATACCCAAAACAAAACTAAAAATACTAATGTCTAAAACCTGATAGTCTAGAAAGCCTCTAACTGACTGAACAATTTGAGTAAGGATTTGATGGGACATGCCCCCAACTAATTCCGACTAATAAATTGATTAATGAGATAATAGGGAAATAATTATGTCCTCGAAAGATAAGGACTCACTTCTAACTCTATCAGTGGATATCTGAAATCTACTATTTCTCTGGAGCTCGTGTCTCTGAACCTATGGTACAAGACACTATAGTGCAAATGCATCAATACTTTAAATGTACTAGTATGCATATAAAGTAGGCTGAATGAATGGGGTTCATTTGCATGAACAATAATAATAGCTGACTAACTATCATGAGCATGAGAATACTTGTATGAGACACAACAAATGACACTAATATTGTGATATTAGTATTACAAAATCTAAATATAACTGATAACATGAGTGACTGTATCTGACAGTCCTAAATCTAATGGAACTATCTGAATTCCATTTTGTGTCTGAGTCGACTATATCTGATAGTCCTGAATTCTAAAAAACTATCTGAGTTCTTTTACTAAGATTGAGGGAGGTAGTTATCTAACTGACATGCCCCAAATAATGCGTTATAGCTGAATTAGGGTCCAATCTATGCCCTGATTAAAGGGATGTCAATACCAAACCACTGGTAAGGACAACATATGAGTGACCCTAATATAACAGGTAACTCTAGTGAGAATGGTGGTAACCCTATTATAGCAGGCTAAGCCACCTCATTTACCCTCATATAGCAGGCTATGATGTCTTAACCTATGCTGGCTACATAGTTTTGGAACATAAGGATTGCTTATAAGATTTACACCCTCATATAACAGGTAAGTTCCTATCCTTGGGTTTGCTCGGTGCTAATTTCTACTCCCATCTGAATAGACACTGAATATGATTTACTGAAATAAACATGGACTGAGTTACTGAGTTGACTAACGAAATACTACTGATCTCTGACAACTGACTAATTTGATGAGATTATGGAGATTTCCTGAGTCATAAGACTATTTGAAGTCTAATGATTCAAAGCTTGACTGATAGTATCATTAAAAAATGACATGGATCTAGGCACACAGTTAATATTTTTTGTACAAGTACCCCCATGACTCGATAGAAGGAAACTGACATAACATGACTTTCTTGAATACAAAATAATCACCATAATGCATTTATTAAAGCATTTCATCAAACATGTGATAGGCATCAGCTTGTACATACATGGGTATTTATGGTATCATGCTAGTTAGGCAGTTTTCCTTTATGTAGGCATTTAATCAAACATATTGTAGGCATGGTATAAGTAAACATCATGGTCACATTGTAATTTCATCATTCAAGGGTTTAGTCATACGTTTGCATGAATCTATATCTATAATAATTAAACCCACAGAGAAATTATCACTCAACATAGATTAGAATTCAATTTCTCATTTATCAACATGAACAAGAATAACCCAGTCATGAAATAATAAACAAAATCCATAACTTGAAGTTGAAAAAGGGATTCTTGGACTTTATAGACGAAAGGAGTCCATGAATGAATACTATGCATACCTTATTTCATTATTTCGTGAAGATTAATGGTGAAATCATCTTTGAATTTTATCTTCTATGAAAACCCTAGCTTGTTTTGGAGAGATTTTTGAGAGAAAAGAGTGTATTTTAGGTGAAAATTGGATGAATCATGTGTTAAATGGCTTAAATAGGGGCGGAAAGTTGACCCTTTTAACCCTGGATGAGTCATTTAAT
Organism: Capsicum annuum; assembly: GCF_002878395.1. NCBI lineage: Eukaryota > Viridiplantae > Streptophyta > Magnoliopsida > Solanales > Solanaceae > Capsicum > Capsicum annuum. Next base: position 100,807,176 of record NC_061121.1, on the reverse strand, counting down.
TTCAGTAAAATTTTCCCAAACTGAACCCCTGGCATGACGCGGTGCTATCGCACCGTGTCACTGGAATTTTATAATTGAGAAGCTGAGGGATGGGGCAATGTAGAGCCATCGCGTTTCCCTTTCTTTTGTGACCTGGAACTTTGGCGAGATGCAGAGGAAATTGCCCTAAGACACTGGAAAAAGAACAATTTTGAATTTGGGACCTGGCGCGATACGCCATAATCATGGACCCCTACTGGAATTTTCAAAATGCCATTTCCTCTTGCGGCGCGGCACGCCACTGACTAATATGGCACTTTTTTACTATGGGAACTTAAAATAGTCGTACCTTCTAACTTGGTTATCGGATTTGGGTGAATCTTATATCGATGGAAATCTTATTGAATTTCCCACATGACAAAAAGTAAAAATCTTGAAAATTCCTCATAGAATAACCATCATTCAATTTAGAAGATAATACTAGGCATTCTTTAGATGAAATTAGCTAGGAAAAGTATGGGGTATTACAATTAAATACCCCCCAAGACTAGATAGCATAAGCATAAAAGACATGGAAAAATCTTGAGACATGGTAACTTACTACTTAGTCATTATTCATTCATTTGTGCATCCAAGCAAACACTTTCATACATGATAACATCATGTAATTTCACTATTCAACTCACTTGGACAATTCATCAAACACTTGTGGGGCACAATATATGCACATAATACTAAAACAACATGTAGGCATCATGATTCAATTCCAAGTACACAATTCCAAGAGTTTTAACATGAATTCACATGATAAAGCACACATATCAATACAATCTACATGAATCTTGTAATAAATCATGAATACACTTTAAATCAAATAATGGAAATCATGAAATCACTCTACATGAACTTTAAAAGAGTTTCTTGGACTCCAAGGGTGGAAGGAACTCTTAGATGAACACTACACATACCTTAATTGGTGAATTCTAGAAAGTTAACGGTGGAATCTTGAGCCTTGAATTTGAATTTAATTCACCTAGGGTTTTTTGTTCTTGAGCAATTTGTGAAAGAATGAATACAACTTGCTTAAAGAGGGATAAATTTCATGTGATGGGGGCTGAAGGGCGTGGGAAAAAGACTTAATTAACCTTGAGGACTCGACTGTTTAATTACTATAAACTGAACCATCGATACACAGGCTGATGCACTGTGCCATTGGCATTTACGTGATAGCCAACGTGTCATGTCGGTTCACTAGAATTGGATGCTAGGAGCTATGAAAAATATTTATCAATGCGATAGTCGATGCAACGTGTTAAGATCGCATTGGTTAATTGGTTTAGGATTCCAAAGGTGCTTTAAACGAAGTCCAAAAAATCCAAAACATGTCCGGGAATATCTATTGATATTCATGATCATGAATTAACTCAAATATCCACATTTAATGGACGTAAAGGTCATTGCCAGCTTTTAAAGTCTAAAATAAAACTAATCCTACTTAGCTAGAATTTTCAAAGTTTGGGACCCCTTAACAAGCTTAAAGAACTGAATTAAGCTAAGAATTTGGTGGGGTCTTACATTATACCCCACTTGGGAACCGTCATCTTTGAATGAGACTAACTAAGCTGAGAATAATGGTAGACTGAAATTACTTACTGAACATGAACTTCTGAAACATGATTATCTGACTGACATTACTGATATAGTAAATTTCATACTGAACATGCATATCTGATAAATGAATACATGACTGAATTGACTCATGAACATATGACTTAATATGCAATGGTAACTGATACCAAGTTCTTAATGGAAAATATGATCATGAAATGGAATAACCTTAAGGAAAACTTTTACCTTGAGCCTAATCTGTGTTTGCAGAGAAGAGGTGAGAATACTAGGTCCACATATCTGCTTTTGCTTCCAAAGTAGCTCCCTTAATGGACAGATTCCGCCAAAAAACTTTGACTTGAGGAACTTATTTATTCCTCAATCTGTGAATCTAATAATCAAGGATTTTGATTGAAATCTCTTCATATGAGAGGCTTTTCTGAACATCTATGCCCTCTATGGGGACTACGGTTAATGGGTCACGTATGTATTTCCTTAGCAAAGAGATATGAAACACCAGATGGACTAAAGATAGATCTTAGGGAAACTCAAGGTCGTAAGCTACCTTTTCAAAATGGCTGAGAATTCGGTAAGGACCGACATATCGGGGACTAAGCTTCCCCTTCTTGCCAAACCAATTCACTCTTTTCATAAGATAGATTTTCAAGTACACAAAGTCACCAATATCAAACTCGAGATCTTTTTTGTGCAGATCTGCGTATGATTTCTGTCATCTCTGGGTTGTCTTAAGTCTTTCCCTCATCAACTGGACTTTCTCTAGGGTATCAAATACCAAGTCAGGCCCTACCACTGTGGCCTCACCCTCTTTAAACCAGCTAATGGGAGATCTACATCTCCTCTCATAAAGCACCTCAAATAGAGCCATATAAATACTAGAATGATAGTTGTTGTTTTATGCAAAATCAATCAAAGGTAAGGGGTAATCCCAATTACCTTTAAAGTCTACTGTACACGCTCGCAGCATATCCTCTAAAGTCTGAATGGTCCTTTCTGGTTGGCCATCTGTCTGAGAGTAAAAGACTATACAGAGGTGAATTTGTACCAAGACCTTTTTGGAATGCTTTCCAGAAATGAGAGGTGAACTAGGTACCTTTATTTTGAATGATGGACAACTGAACACCGTGCAATCTGACAGACTCCCCGATATAGAGTTTGGTGTAATCCTCGGCTGAGTAATAGGTATGGACTGGTAAGAAATGAGCTGATTTGGTCATCCTGTCTACAATGACCCAAACTGAATCATGCTAATGACGAGTGCGAGGCAAACCCATCACAAAGTCCATGTTCACTTCTTCCTATTTCTAGGTGTGAATGCTAAACTCCTACATAGACCCACTAGTTTCTAATGCTCAATATTAACCTGGTAACATATTGAGCACTTAGCCACAAACTTTGCAATATCTTTCTTCACCCCACTTTACCAATAGATCTCCCACAAATCATGCTACATCTTAGTGGCCCCTGGATGAATAGAGTTGCATGCACCATGTGCTTCTGCAAGAATTCGCTGCCTCAAGTCATCTATGCCTGGCAAACATAGTCGACACTAACAACATAAAACACCATCTCCCCCCTTGGAACAAAGCTCTACCTTCTACTGATTCTTTCAACTTGACCAAACTGGCATCCCTATCCTACTTTTCCTCCACTTCGGAAACTAGGGATGATTCTGAACTACTCTGTACCCATACACTACCTTCTGTTGAATCGACTAAGTGGACACTTAGCCAGGCTAGTTGATGAACTTCCTGAGATAACATCTTCTTACTGTCCTCAACATGAGCAGTACTACCCATAGACATTCTACTGAGAGTGTCAACCACTACATTCGCCTTGCCCGGATGATACAAAACACTCATGTCATAGTGTTTCACCAACTCCAACCACCTTCTTTGATAGAGGTTTAGGTCTTTTAGATAGAATACATACTGCAGGATCTTACGGTTAGTAAACACATCCACATGCACACCATACAAATAATGCATCTAAATCATAAAGGAAAATACTACTGCTACTAACACATGATCACGAGTAGGGTAATTCTTCCCATGGGGTTTAACTTGTCTAGAGGCATAGGCTATGACCTTACCTGTCTGCATCAGAACATACCCCAAGACAACTCTGGAGGCATCACAATACACAATAAAGTTGTCTTAACCACCTGGTAGGGTAAAAACTAGAGTTATAGTGAGTCGAGTCTTCAACTCTTGAACATTCTTTTCACAAGAATCTGACCACTGGAATTTAACTTTCTTATGAGTTAGTCTGGACATAAGGGATGCAAAAAATGAAAATCCCTCAACAAACCTTCTGTAATAGTCGGCCAAGCCCAAGAAACTCCTGATATCTAAAGGAGAGATGGGTCTGGGCTAGTTTCTTACATCTTCAGTCTTATGGGAAACAACGCTATGCCATCACTGAAAACTATATGACCGAGGAAAGCTACTGACCTTAGAAAAGATTTGAACTTGCGGAATTTGGCGAATAACCGATGATTTCTAAGAGTCTGCATACTATTCTGATATGGTCTGTATAGTCATGTTCACTGCGGGAGTAGATAATAACGCTCAACATATATGTCAATTTAATGCACGGCGGTTGTCGTCAATATATTTACCAAACTTTGGTGATGGGGTCGAATCCACAAGGAACAATATGAGTGGAGATTAAACTATTTTAAAACTAAAGCTACAAGTTAAATTCAAATAGACGATATGAACAGATAAAATGGGGGTTTTTGATCATCAACAAATAATTGTTGGTCACTTTAGTTTCAGTATTTGTAATCAAGAGTTTATGGAAATCAAAATTATGTTCACTATGGGTTTTAGTACTTGGCAGATGCTAATAGTTATTCAAGATTATCACAGTAGGTAGGACCACAGATTATCTCTATCGAAGTTATGCCTAAATGTCTCTCGACCTACTTAAGCATTTAATTACCTAATCCTCTCGGACATAGGGAATTTATATTTACTAACTAGACTTTACCTTAGGTTAATCAACCTTGTTACAACGTCAATTATTAAATTGAAATTTAGTGTTTCTAAGTCCTTATCAATAATTCACTTTCTATTATATTTGATTCCTTATCTCAAGCAAATCAAAGCAAGTGATATCTATCGTTTGCAACCACTAGACAACTGTTACAATCTCGGAATTATCAAGGAGACCTAATACCTTTAGAATAAAACACACAGAGCATCTTACCAAGACTTAACCTATAGATCCCATAATTCGGGTCAAAGGGATTTAGCCACTCATAATGTAATAAGAGAAATAACTAGACGTATTCATAATAAGAAAGATGAACTTACCACAAGATGAATGATAACTAGTGATTCTCATATTAGATCACAATAGAAATCCCAAAATATTGATGAAAATCTCCTCAAAGTTAATTATTTTTCAAGCCAAGAAACTAGAGAGAAAATAACAAAATACGTGTGTTCCAAAATTATATTCAGAATGTCGAGTACCAGCCGATATGTTTTCCGGCCTGATATGTTCAGCCTCCATTTATAATTAGAAAACCCTAACATATGCTTTAAATACTTGATCCTAATTATGGAAACAAAATCACAGAGTTCAGTAATTACTCGGATAGGTCACGATATTTTGTGATGCCTTATTAGAAGTCTAATAACTTATCACAAATGTCGTTAGCTCCTTCTTCAGTTGTAACACTTCCTACATAAGGTTGACGATGAAACTTGACGACTTATTATCTCTTTGACAACCTATCAGGAAATGTCATCTCAACTTTAAGCTGAGGTCCATTCTCTATCTAAGGTTGACGGTGTCTATGATAACTTATCACAGGGCTGATGACTTATTAGGAATGTCGTCATGAACTCCAGCCAAAAACTAATCTAATAAATTATTTGAGTGCTGATAAATTATTAGGAATGTTGTCTGCCACACTTCTTTTCTATTTGATTCAGATTTCAACTCTTTTTCTTCCATCGTTGTTGGTTCTCTTGCATCTTGGCTTCTACTGCAAAATCAAAGATAAAATGATAAAAAAATGACAAAAGTTTCTTAAGACCTTACAATTATCCTCAATCAAAATCCTCAAATGTGTTAGCATCTACTCAAACATCAACACCCTCAACTTAAAATAATTTCTTGTACTCAAGCAACTCAAACACAACCAAGAGGATACAAAGTACATTCGACAGTCAATCATCAATATTATCTCAAAACCATCTTTACCTTCTCCAAGGTCAATTAATTCAAAATCAACTATGTCTGCTACTGAAGAACAACAATAGGACAAGCAAAAATCAAGATATGACATCAATTCAGCAACAACAACCATGCATGTATCAAGCTTAAACTATCTAAACAAGTTAGCAACTAGCAACGTAACTAGTGTGCCCTCACTACAAAGAAGTCCTACTTCACTTATATCAGATATTACATATGTAACCATGGGGACAATTATCAGAAACTCATTCTTATAATGAATTTCTAATCAATGTATGGCGAATACCATAGGCTTGCCCTTATTTTCATTACCAAGATTTTCAAACAGGCCAGCTAGGATCATTATAGGTCTTCTTTTAGGCTTGTAATGTAGGCAAGGGGCTGGTATGATACTCAATGACATTTAAAGTGAGTAAGCCACCTTGACACTACACTAGCTTTTAGGATTTCACTCATCAACCTTTTTCTATTATTCTCTTTTCTTGATCACACATATTCAAGATGCGTGCGGTCTTTTTGATAATTATTTTTTTTCACAACATTTCTTTTCTTGTTCTTTTTCACCGCACCTAGCTTTTTATTATTTTCTTTTATTCTAATTTTCTTTATACTCATTTTGCATCACGCACCCCTATGTTAGCCACTCTCAACTTAGGCTATTTGCCTAAGTTAAAGTGCACAATGTCCATGGAGGACCAGGGCCAAAATAGGTCCATTTTGATACAAATGTGAAGGTGATAGGCATAGTAAAAAGAATAGGAATTCAAGCTGAAAATCAAGATCAAGGGATATTATTTACACAAGGAAGGTCATTTAGGCTAAAAGTGGACTAATAACAACAACGGCCTATGATCCTTTCCTAACTACTATCCTATAACCAAGGCAAGACCAACCGGGAATGTTTTGGATTTAACACACAACGGGATCTCGGTAGTATCTCACACACACATGGCACAATGGTACATCACAAGCTACTACCCATTCAGTTCATACAATTGTTAGCTGTGATTATCATGTCACTAGTACTAATGCCATTGCAAGATGCACAGTGGTCACACATAAATGCATATCACACAGTTATAAAATAAACCATTAGAGAGGTGTTCAAAATCAACAAAAAAATGTTAACTGCCTAGGTACTTGTATTTCTCCTAGTCAACTACAACATTTTACAATAAATCACAATACGCCTAAATATGCTGGCTATACTATGAAAAAGACTCTGGAGAAAAGAGGCACGACAACTAAAACCCCAAGAGGACATCAATACCCACAAGTAGCTCCTTCCTTAACTTAAAATCATACAATGTCCCCAATGCGTCAAACCAAAACAAGAGAGTTAGAAACATACTTATGGCACGATGGATGGGAAGATTTGATGTCAATCACATAATACGAATACAAAAAACAAAATACCTTGGGGTTGCCTCCCAAGCAGTGCCTGATTTAATGTCGTGGCATGACCCAACTCAGTTTTTCCATCCACCTTTAGGATATGAATTTCACCCCCAACTTAGAGTCCATCTTCTTACCTCGATCATAGGGGGTGGTACAAAAATTATGAAGTCGAGTAATGGAGTGAGCGTGGTAAACCACTCGGTCGTAAAGTAAGGTCTATTTTTATGTTACTTATCAAGTGTAAAATAAAGAATATAGGATTCTTATTCCTCATCTTCGCACTCTTCCACTATTTTAGATAATTTTATAGACAAGATATCATCTAAACATAATGTGAAAAAATTCTTCGAGTGATGCCCAACTAATTCTACTTCAAAATTTACACTATCTACTACACACTCACTTTTATTCACCTTCTCAATGCCAGTCTCAATATCAAGATGACAATCGAGTGGTTGCGATTCTTGAGTTTTCTCCTCAAATTGGCTAATGTCCTTCTCATATTCTTCTTTGTTTAGCCGCATTAAACATAGTGGGAGTGGTTACTCCTTTAGCTCTGCCCACAAGTATTCTTGATTATCTAAAAAATATTTCATCAATTTATTTGCTTGAATCGTGATAGCACACATATCTTTAGTATGATCACTTTGACCATAATCCGAATACCAAGTTATAGTAAGTAGGACAATATATACATCATATTCCATGCACTTCTAGGTAAATCTTTATAATAAGCCTCAAAATATGGTCACCCACAATAATACCAAGAATCGTCATCACTTAAAAAACCATCTATCCAGGCTGACATCTCAAGAAAGGTATGATAAAAATAAAAGAAAATAAAAAATAAACTAAACAAATATTTACAAGTTTGAATTCAAGCAAGTAAACTAAAATTCCAAACCAACTTAATACGCTAAATTGTTCCCAACAATAGTGTCATTTTTTATAACGCTCAACTTACATGTCAACTTAGTGTAAGGCGGCCATCGTCAATAGATTTACCCAACTTTAGACTCAGGGTTGAATCCACAGGGAATAATGTGAGTGGCGATTAAACTAGTTTGAAACTAAAGCTACAAGTTAAATTCATATAGATGATACGAAAGATAAAATGGGGGTTTTTGATAATCAACAAATAATTATTGGTCTCTTTAGTTTCAGTGTTTGTAATCAAGCGTTTATGGAAAACTAGAATTATGTTAACTATGGGTTGTAGCACTTGCTAGATGCTAATAGTGATTCAAGATTCTCACAGTATGTAGGACAACAAATTATCTCTATAGAAGTTATCCCTAAATGTGTCTCGACCTACTTAAGTATTTAATTACCTAATCCTCTTGGACTTAGGGAATTTATATTTACTAACAAGACTTCACCTCAGTTTAATCAACCTTTTTACACCATCGATTATTAGATCGAAGTTTAGTGTTTCCAAGTCCCTGTCAATAATTCACTTCCTAATATATTTGATTTCTATCTAAAGCAAATCAAAGCAGGTGCTATCTATGGTTTCCAACCAATAGGCAATAATTACAATCTCGAAATTATCAAGGAGTCCGATTACATTTAGAATCGAAAACACACAGCATCTTACAAAGACTTAACCCGTAGATCCAATAATTCGAGTCAAAGGGATTTAGCCAATCATAATGTAATAAGTAAACAACTAGACGTATTTATAATTTGAAAGATGAACTTACCACATGATGAATAATAACTAGTGATTATCACATTAGATCACAATAGAAATCCCAAAATATTGATGAAAATCTCCTAAAAGTTAATTATTTTTCAAGCCAAGAACTCGAGTCGTCACGAACTCCAGTCAAAAATCAATCTGATTACTTATCAGGAATGCTTATTAGGAATGTTGTCAGCCACACTTCTTTTATTTTTTCTTCAAATTTCAATTATTTTGCTTCCATCTGTGTTAGTTTTCTTGCATCTTGTCTTCCACTGCAAAATCAAAGATAAAACTATAAAAAAAAAAAAAGTTGCTTAAGACCTTGCAATTATCCTCAGTTAAAAGCCTCAAATGTGTTAGCATCTGCTTACACATTAGTAGACAAGACTGTCATCTATTAAAACTATGATGAACATGTCTTAGTACTGCTTGAACACACGGTTCATCAAGTCCATGAAAGCCATTGGGGCATTGTTAAGATCAAAGGACATGACTAATAATTCTAAGTGACCATACCAAGTTCTGAATACTATTTTTGGAATGTCACACTCCTTGACTCTAAGCTGGTGATTGCCTGATCTGAGGTCTATCTTAGAGAATTAATTGGCAACTTGAAGTTGGTCACACAATTCACCGATTCTAGGAAGTGGATACTTGTTCTTGACCATGACTTTATTTAACCGACCCTAGTCAATATATATTCTGAGAGAACCGTCTTTCTTATGCATGAATAAAACTAGTGCACCCCATGGGGACACACTGGGTTTGATGAATCCCTTATCTAGGAGATCCTTTAATGGTTCTTTTAATTCTTTGAGTTCTACAGGTGCCATTCTATATGGCGGGATAGATACGGATAAGCATCTTGAAGAAGGTCTATTCCGAAGTCAATTTCTCTTTCGGGAGGAATCCCGAGAAGATCTTCGAGAAAAACATCTGTGAATTCACATGCTACTGACACAGATTCAAGAGTAGGGATTTTTGAACTAGAATCCTGGACTCAAATGAGATGGTTGACACAGCCCTTAGATATCATTTTCTTTGCTCGAAGGTAAGAAACAAGATGAACCTTAAGTGCTGAAGTACTACCCTTTCACTCTAGGATGGGTTCATTCAGAAACTAAAACTGGACAATTCTATTTCTGCAGTCGACGGAAGCATAGAAGGAATAAAGCCAATTCATGCTGAGAATGACATCAAAACTAGTCATCTCTAATTCGACTAAGTATGTTGAAGTGACTTTTTGAGATATCATAACTGGGCAATTCGTGTACACCTGCCTGGCTATAATATGTTTATCTACTGGGATAGAGTCGGAGAAAGGCTCTACTAGAATTTTGGGACTGACTCCAAAATTGATAGCTATATAAGGAGTAACAAAGGACAAGGAAGCTTCTAGATCTGCCAAATCATTACATGCAAATGATAAACTTGTAACATACCAGTGACCACATCATGAGAAATCTCCTGATCCTGTTAGGACTAAAGAGCATAGAGTTTGTATGGGCGTTTCCGCATGGTGGCAATAGAAGCGGCACCCAGCTGATTTCGGCAATCCGACTGAGCTGGGGACGGTTATACTAATCCTGCAAACCTGACTGGGGACAATCTCTGACTCTGTGGCCTTGCTTTCCACCCTCGAAATAAACATTGCTTTGTTCTCTACAAATACCCTGGTGGTTTTTGCCATACTTTTGACAAAAGGGATTGGTTCGGGCACTGCTAACACTGCCCTAGGGTTTAGGGCCTAATGCCCTTTCCCTGTTGCCGCCTCTAAATTTTGGCACAGGTGCACTGGCTATGGATGGAGCTTGGACTAAAGATTTCAGGCAGAACTGAGAACAATTCCCATCCCTGACTTAGGCTAAGCGAAGTTGAAACTACCTATTCTCTCTCTCTTTCTCGCTCTCTCTCCTTCTCTTTATTCTTGCCTTCTCTATATTTTTAGCATGGACCATTAGTTAGGATATGTCCATCTCCTTAATAAGCATTGCAGTCCTACACTTCTTAACTATGCTGCTAGATACCCCTGACGCAAACTTACTTATTCCTGATCTTCTGTCTGCTACGACATGAGAAGCATATCTAGCTAATTTAATAAACTTGAGAGAATACTCTTTCACTATCATATTGCCATGCTTCAGATTTATAAATTCCAGAACCTTTGCTTCCTTCAAATCTAGTGGGAAGAACCTATCTAGAAAAGCAGTGGCAAACTCTTCCCACTCTATGGACCCTGTATGTACAGCCCTTTCTACTTTCCAATATTTAAACCATGAGTGTACCATATCTTAAAACTGATATGCGGTCAACCAAACACTCTCAACAGCGGTCACCCCTTTAGTATCATTAACCTTCTGCACCTGATCAAAAAATTCTTAAGGTTCCTCATCTTCAACAGCGGTCACCTCCAAGATTATGGGCACCTCAAAGTCCACCTCACAATCAAGAATAACAAAATCTATAGGAAATGTGAAACTCGCTACCTTTTCTAGAACATCACACAAAATACCAACCGGTCTCTTTACCGATCTGTCCGTCATCACTAGTCGTATATTTGTGGGTATAGGATCTCCCAAACCCAACTTCTTGTAAACAGCTAGCGGCATCAAATTGATAGAATCAGGGTCCGAATCAGCCCCTAAAGTGTAGGATTTAAGGACCTAACTTCTAATAATTTACAATGAAATTGGATAGAAATGACTGAAAAAATAATGAAAAATAACCGAAGAGTGCTAGACTAACTTACCCTAGCTCCAATGGATGATTCCTTACTCTATCCTCTCACTCAGATCCCAAAATAGTGTAAATATGGAGGAGTAAAAAATGTAAAGTAGAGCGAATAAGGGGTTTAATACTACCCAGGTCCACTAAAACAGTCATCTAGTAACCAAAGCAACTGCCACTAAAGCAGCTCCTGGACCACTAAAGCGGTATAGCACGGGGACGCAAGTACCACTAAAGTAATAGCCTTGGCGCTAAAGAGGTGTCTACTTAAGAGGTCATTGACCGAAAAACTCGACCAAGGCCAAGGCTAAGGCTGCAAAAGCTACTCATGGATGCTAAAATACTTGCCGCTAATGTGGGTTCTTGACCACTAAGGCGGCCAGACCAGAAATCAGGCACCAAATTTTGCTACGTCCAATATGGACATTGATTAGGTGCTCAAGATTTGAACGAAGACTTGTTCACGCAAACAAACTATACTATCATAGCAAATTTTTGACATTCTAGACTCAATAAAATCAAAAAAACATTCATCTGAGATCATTTTAACTATGTGTGGGACCCACACATATAGTTACATTATTCATATAATCCACCCAATAGCTCAACACAAGTTTTGGTTTCTTGGGACATAAAACAAAAGTCCCTTAGCCTAAAATCAATATTCCAAAGGTGATGGTAATGTCAGAATTCCCATCCAAGGTTGTATACTAGGAGTTTTGGTCCAATACTAATTCTTTAACTATAAAAGCTCCAAAATACGAAAACGATCCTAAAATCTAAATGAACTATCAATTAAATGAACCGATAGTTCAACAACTCCCAAATGACCTATAGACACTATTGGAAGGCTCAAGATGCTGGAAATGCATGTAAATTGAGGAAATGACCTATAGGGTCCTTATAATATTCACTACTAAAAAGACAAAATGAAAGTAAATGGATAGAAAAAGCATAAAAGTTCAAAGGGATGAGGTAAGAGGACTGCATACTCCAAGTATGACTTGCCGATAACCTCTACAGAGACCTTTGAATCTAATATCCAGGAGTCTAATGTGAAAATACTCAAAACTAAATAATCCACTTCAGGATGTCTACCGAAATAAGTAAGTAACCATGCTTGGCCCAACCTGAGCACACTACTCATTCTGAGTAGATAATCTAAAATTCTAATGCAACTTACAATCAAGGTAAGAGTAGGGGGAATCAACGTCATGCTAACAGACTATCGTTTGAATATCTTTCAACCACAGTATCTTCAAACTAAATAAGACTGAGCTTGTATAAAAAGTAGGCTTAGCCAGCCTATTGGTTAAACCCCTACTGAGATAAACCTAAAAACAAAGGTTAAAATTAATCTCTAAAATGCCCAACAAAAATTTCAACATCAAGGCTGAACGACTCGATCTCAACTACTTAAATAATACTAGAAATGGGTAGGCATTGATGTAGCCAAAAATTACACCTTCTTGAATTATAATGCGGTCGATGTCAAATATAGTTACCCAACTAGGTTTTGGTTGAACCTACAGAGAATAGGCTAGAAACATTTCTTAAACTAGCTGTAATAGTTGGGCAATGCATAAAAGTAAATAGGGAGATTTGCATTAATTAGTAAAAAGTAATAAGATTTGAATTCTTCTAGTTGTAAGTAATCTAAAACGAACACTCGACTTATGTTCCCATTGGCTTCTAACTCCATAGTTTTTTCATGCTCAATCCAAACATCTTAATGTTATGCATACAGAATATGACAAGATAGATATCACTAATTGTCTTGTAAACTCATTAGTAAATTTCACCATTCACATTATGAGTCTAAAGATGTCGCCTTACTAGCCCCTGCCTTGGATCCCAGTTTAACTCTCAGCTTGAGGGTCTCACGTTATCAAATGAGGGTTGATAGCCTCAAATCGCTTTTGTAATATTTTTTTCCCAATATAGAACTATTTTTGAGGATCATCATGAATATAGGGGATTCCTTAGCTTTTGCAACTATGAAGGAGGCAAATAATACAAAGAAGATCACAATACATGCAACAACAATGATCTAAAGGAATCTCGTACTTTCCCAACTTTGTGAATCAATATGTGTTCCCACAACCTTAGCTAAGGGAATTAGCCTCTCGTAGTTGTAAGAAAAGCCATAGAACTTAGGATTGAAAGCATTAAAATGAACTCATAATAATTGACGAATAAAACCCAAAGTCTCGAATTAAATAATAAACCAAAAACCAAGTACCCTTATAAAGTGTGTAACAATATGTCAAAGTACGTAAACTATTACATAAGGGCCGCAAGGGTATTTTTAGATTCTTGAAATAACAAAGGAAACCTAATTAAAATAAAATTGAAAAACCAAGTCTGCAGTGTTCATGCCTTTGATAACGAGTCGTCTGGACTTACGACGAATGATTGGCTATAATCGTTATGCTATCTTGTACTCAATGATAATAAATCATTGTCAAATGTAATGATCAGTTAGCTGGTAGTCGTTATCACTCTAGTGAACTTTTAAACTTTTAGAACATTGCTTCTGTTCTCAAAATGATTTCTCACAATGAGTCATCCTCTATCATAACGACTCATGGTCTTTATCCATTTCCACTGGGACTTAAACTTGTCAACTTTTAGGACTTTCCCTCCAATGCTCAAAGCGAATTATACTACAAGTCATTGTCACTTATAATGAGTCACAGTCAGTCTTCCACTTTGCTTTTGAAGTCAACTTCCCTTACTAGTAACAAAATAACGTTGGCTATGACTCATTAAGTGACTAAATTACTCGTAGCCCAATCAACACTTTAATTTTTCTTAAGCTTTTTCATTATTTTATGATCCATGCCATTTCTAACATAATTTACCTGAAACACAAACAAAACACACATTTTAACTGACAAAATATCCCAAGTTAATGCATATTTTTACCATTTAAAACATCAAAAGTGCAGTGAACGCAAGGCACATCAACACACTAAACTATGAATGTTTACATATCCTCAGGAAACAAAACCAAACAAAATAAGCATGATGCTTAACCAGGAAGAACCTAAGATACCCGTGGCATTCAATTATCAAATTTGGCTCAATACACATTACCCTCTCCTACTTGTAAATTTTCCAAAACCACTCGTGCGTATTGATTAAGCACAATAATGTGACACAAGGAAATCAATCTATCGCATTACATTAGCAACAAACAATCATACCTAAAAACAAGTTACACTACCTAAAAAAATAAGTGGCTAGTAACATAACCCATGTACCCTGATAATCGAAGAATCTCAAACACTCAAATAGATCAAGCATGTTAATATTCCAACAATAACGAGACACTTACACTCTGAAAGAAGTTCCAACAATGTGCACAAAATACCACAGGCTTGCCCTTATTTTCTTTAACCTAGTTTTCATATAGTTGAGTTAGGATCACTATAGGACATTACGTGGCTTGTAACGTAGGCTTGGGGGCTGGTATGGTACATATAGGAATTTTAGTGACTAAGCCTCCTTGGCACAAAAATTACATTAAGGTTTACTTATGTACCAACTTTTATTTTATTTCTCCATTTTTATTCTTTTATTCCTCATTCAAGTTTGGTGTGGTTTCTATTATTTTTTGTTTTCTCTTTTTTTCAAATTATTTACTTTTTTGCTTTTTCAACTATCTCTTTGCTATACCATACCTAGCCCATCTTATTTCCCCTTCTTCATACCCACTTTAAATCAAGCAGTCCTATGATATCGACCCTCCACATAGGCATTTTACCTGAGTGATAAAACAGGTTTATTGTGATAAAAATGAAAACGTTAAAGCGTAAAACAAGAAAAATAATATTATGAGGCTCAAAATTTGGATCAAGGGATTCTAATTCACATTTTGAAAAGTCATTTTGACTAGAAGTGGACTACATTCAAGAACGGCCTATGATCCTTTCCTAATCAACTATCCTACAACCTAGGCAAGACTAATCAAACAAATTTTGAATTCCATACACAAGGAAAATTACGTAGTATCTTACACATACATGGCATAGGGTTACATCACATACTACTATCTATCCAGTTCACGCAAATGTTAGCTATGATCATCATGTTCCTAATCATAATTCCAGACGAGACTCAAAATAGTCACATATATATCACATCACATAGTTCAAAACAAATTTTTTTGAGGGGTATTATTTTAATTTAAGAAGAATCAAACAAAATATATCAACTACTTTCGGTACTTATTTTTTGTAGTTTAAACAAAGCATATAACATCACAAAACAAAACAAACTATGACACACAATTAATTCCTAGGCATGTCAATTCTAAAACCATATCGCAACGATATAAAAAGTAGCATGAAAACAAAACCTACAGCGTCTATGGTATACCCCACCCCCAACTAAAAAATTATGCATTGTCCTTAGTGTGTGACTATAGAATAAGGTATGGGAATGATGACATGCCTGCGTACACTAGGCGCTATATCACAATTTCTTATCATAGGGGCCTTAGACTAGCTTCTCTCTCATTAGTAATGGTCTTGGTGGTGCTCGAAACACTAAAACTAGTAGTGGCACCAATGGTAGTTTGTGCACTTAATGCTACCTACATGGTGGGAGCAGTGCTCCTACATAAATGAACTGCATCTACTGTTGTATCATCAACATCTCAAGTACTATCAGCTCATATTGATACCTAACGGACACTCATCTAGAGGTCCTGCTCATCCTAAATATTTACTGCCTTAGAAGTATCTATATCATCTTTCTCTTATCTTTTTCTTTTTCTCTTCTTCCTATCTCTCTCACACTCATCAATCCTAGCTATAGTGTCCATCCTCCTTACTCTCCATATAACAGTTACCTTCTTCATAAAAATATCCTCAATAATAAGCATTGAAGGGAAGGGTCTGGTGTGCATATCCTCTATAGTAGCCTAAATTATAGCCATCTTCTCATGTATGCTCGCCAAATCTGTGGATTGAATATTAACTAATTTTTGGTTGATCCACCACTCGAACCCATCAATTTGGGTCTGCATGCCTTTCAACTCAATCTTTATTTCCTTCTTGATGCTAGGTTTCACCTCATCCTCTATATTCTTCACTTTACGATCAACTGTGCCTAATTTTTTAGCACATCTATCAATAATGACTGCTGGACTAAAGCTTAGCCAGCAGGTATTTTCCTAAAAGGGAATGGTATTACCACAAAAGGTAGGGTAAGAGTTTTAAAGGTACATATAGTATCTAAGGCCTGAGGCTTGAACTGGGTAGTCTTAAGAAAGGTATCACCAAATCGATAAACCCTAGAGTATCAATCTCGTTCCCTCTGGACAGGAATGCTTCTTAGAATAAAATAGACCCTACCTTTACTTCCTTGAAAATGTGGTTATCAATATCGAGTATCATCACTAAATCTATAGTCCTCCAAACCCTAAATCAACTCCTGGAATCTCTGGTACTCCTTGATTCAAGATGATCTATAAACTTGGCTACAACTATCTCATAGCCTTCCATGATGCCTGCAACCTGGGTCTCTCCGTCTTGACTCAGTACATTGTTCTCAGTCAAGGGACTCAAGCTAAAACTCACAAGAATCCACTAAGCCTTCGCCAAAAACTTTAAACATCCCTTTGTAATCTAGGAAAAAGATCCAACACTACCAACCACCTTTGCCACCTTTTTCTCTGCTGTAGCAATGATACTGACAATCCATTATAAATGAGTAAGCTTATCCTCTAAACTGATTTTCTTTGTCTTTACTTTCCATACCTCATCTATGCAGTAGTCAATCTCTGTAGTATTGGCTGGTAAATAGAAATCTTGACCATGAAGAAAATAATAGATAGTTTGAGTCGAGATGTACACCCAAACAGCTCTAATCTTCACAGTCCTGAAGGAGTCACCATCTTTTCGCAAAAACCTTGTGGATACAACCTCTTTAGCTTTATCTGATACGCAATATAAAACTCCCATACGAATGTTTCACTATACTGTCTGGGAGTTCTGGTTATCTACTCAGAGGGTTAATACTTAAATCTCACCTCAAAGTATGATATATCAAAAATATCGACAGTACTTAACTTGGGATCTAAATAAAGCCCTTTCTTCAGCTTCTTGATGGAAGGGTTGATCGCACTGTCTTGGTTGTATAAGTCTTGCATCTTGAGGTACCCCTATCGATTAAATATGGGCACCAGGGTAGTCTCTATCTTAATTGGTGCAATAGATGGACGATGAGGGATTTCAATGGGGTTATTACTAGATTTTCTTTCTTCCTCCCTCTCCTAAATTTGATCCTTTAACCCTTTACTTATAGATTATCTATTCTCTAACCCACTATTTTATTCTTCATTCTCATCTTTAGGACCAGACACATCCCATAGCATACTATTATCTTTAGACTGGTACTAAGAGTGGGGTGATGATTGGAGGAGATTGTTCATCCTTGGCCTGGATGGTGGTGGTGTCTTACCCTGGAATATCTTTGGAACCCATAAGAAACTTCTTTCTCAGATTAACCTCCTCCTACAATGGGTATTCCTTCATTGATCTACTCATCTTTTTATCGTCAGTGGGCTTATTTCTTAAATAATGAATGTAGGGTGGGCTTACTTCTTAGATGTTTGCTTCTTGTTAGAGTCATTATAGGGTGCCATTGGTACTTTCAAGAAACACATATTTTATTAAATCCTTGAAAAATGAAATAAAAATAAGAAAAAGTATCAAAAGTGTGGGAGGGACTGGCTACCCTATGACTCCGGGAACAACTCATTACCAATGTTAATAAGTCGTTATAAGACTCGTTGGGAGGGAAGGTACATAAGGATGATTCACTAGACAGGTATTAAGTCCTCCTGCCGAGGCATTTGTGAAACAATAACTCATCACTAATATTTGTTGCCTAACCAGAAACCATTGTTTGGAGAATTACACTTCCTAGTCACCATGAGTCCTCACAACGATTCATATTGTCTTACAACAACTCGTTGGGTGGGTCGTGGTGACAATAGAAACTCAAATTGTTCTTTCACCCATGTTCCTAGTAACTACAGGTCACATAACAAATTATTAGGTGACCCTACGAGTCATTAAGAGTCATGTATCCTCTAATATATGAATGTTAATAGGGTTGAACGCATTCCCATGGTTTTATCATATATAATACACTTTTATTACATCCCCACATCCTATTTTTAGTCACAACACTCAATTTATTGCCAATTTTATTCATACACTTAATAACACTTGGGTTTTCAACTTATGCACAAGGAAATTACGAGGAATCCATGCAATTTTTAACATATTTAGCACCAACTTGCTAGATAAATTAATTGAATCATATAAGTTACTTTATTTCTTTCTTTAGATCCTTGATAAAATGTTTTTGTAGACTTGAACCCTAGTTTTTGAGAGGGAAATTTGGGAGAATGTGACACATTTTTATTTTTAATGATTTGGGGGAAGACTTTTGAGTGTACTTGAGGCATTTAAGGAGTGGTTATTTCGAACGGAGGGAGTCACACCGGTTTTAAAAGGGAAAATGAATCATTTTGATTTAATTTTCCAAATTAAATATCGTATAGTCGAATGGGTTGACCCACTAGGCCTACAATATGAGGCCTAGAAATAAGTTGTCGTAATGACTAGTTGCGGCTTAAAACAAGTCGTAGACTCCCCCTATTATGATTGTAACCTTACCTAGGTCTCTATTCATAACGAATCAGAGTGATGAGTCATTGGCAGTGACAACGACTCATTCTGAGTGTTGTTATGACTGCAGAGACGACTTACTTGAGGGTGGCCTGCGCTCTGGCTTCCTACAACTCTGGTAATAAGTTGTTATGATAAAAAATGACACGTAATGTCCCTTGTGGGGACTTGGCACAAGAAAATTTTCTGGGTTTTTTTCTACAATATCCAGCCCTACACACTGAACACACAAGTTACCCTATAATGTAAATAAGTACAAAACATGGATTGCCTCCCACACAATTCTTTATTTAATATCGCAGCACGGCGTGGCTAATTCAGATACTTAGACTTTACCAACCAGTCAATGTGTTCCATCCCATGCAATGCTTAATTTAACGTCGTGGCACGATGCGATAACCTTGTTTACTCAAACTTCACCAAGGTCCATATCAACACATACTTTCACCTCATTAGGGTTTCCAATATAGGTCTTCATCCGCTACACATTTAGCTTTAATGGGGCTTCACCATCACGCTCCAGCTCAAAAGCACCATGTGGGAATACCAAAACCATGGTGAAAATTCCTACCACCTAGATTTCAAATCACTAGGAAACAAGCGAATTCTTGAATTATACAACAAGACCAAATCACTAGGCTCGAAAACTTTTTTCTTGATTTTCTTGTCATGTTATATCTTTATCCTTTCTTTGTGTAGTGCAGACCACTCATATGCACAGAGCAAGAATTCATCCAACTAATTTACCTTGTTTAACCTCAATATAGCTACATCATGCCACTCTAAATTATGCCTTTTCAATGCCCATAAGGCCTTATTCTCAAGTTTGACAAGCAAGAGACATGACTTGCTGTACATAAGTTGATATGGGGTCACTTATGGGGGTCTAAATAGTTGTTTCGTAGGCCCATAATGCATTGTCCATGACACAACCTAACCTGGGGACTTGTCGAATGAGCATCTCACATCCAATCATGATCGGTGACCATCACCGATACCCAATCCAACCATCAAGCATATACCCTGGGTCATATAATAAGATAGCATGTAATTGCACAAACCCATATTCTAGGATAGGTGTATAACCAATACTGACCCAAATGAGTCCAACCATCCCAAACCCAATCGATAACCATAACTAAACCCAAAACGATAAGCTAAAACCATACAATAACCAAACCAAGCTCCATAACATAACATAAAAGGATAGAATAGTGAGAAATTTAGTCTAGTGGTTTCAACCCAAATACCAATTCCGATACTAAGGCTGACACAAATACTGATCCCAGCCAAACCAACCCATAGTAGTTCCACAAAAGCCTCTAAAAAAAGAAACCAATATACGATTGGGAATGCCCCTAACCATAGCCAAAACCAATATTTATAAAATATTCAAAGTATGTTAAAACATCCACGAACATAAAATGAAACTTTCCAAAATATGCAAGCTCACCACTTCAATCCCACCGAGATGATCTCAAAATTCGATCACTAAGTAGGAGGAGTAGATTGGATATTCCTTCATAGAGTGAGGAAAGAGTTGCCCGATAATGGGTTAGAGGGTGAACTCTAGGAAGTACTTAGGATAAGAATAAATAATGCCACCCAGTAAAACCAAGTAAACAAAACTTATGCTATGAGTAGGATTTACTAACCCATTATTCCATTTTTATTAACCAAGGCTATGAGTAGTAGTAACTTCATACCGACTATAGTTTACAAACAATGTCCTTAGCCCACCTTTGTATGTGAAGGGATTCCCATGTACCCATAGATTATATTATCCAGTTAACTTGGGGGAATCCCTTATGCCCCAGAAGTGTTCCATCATTATGTTTGTTTGGGGGAATCTCATGTACCCCGCAAGGAAGTTTAGTTCACCATAACTATGAAAACCAAACCTTACCATTTAACCATCCCAGGCCATTTAAATTATTTATAGCATGTAAGGCTCCAATACAAAACCATACGATTCAATAGTTCCATTAAAAGTCAAATAATATAGTAAAAGCAATTATCATAGGAATTTTATCAAACATATTGGGGGCATAGTGTTTCCAAATCAATTCCAATTACCAATTTGCCATTTCCATGCAACCAATTGTCCAAACGACTATTAAAGCATGTAAAAACATAACTAAAACATAGGAAAATCATAACTAATCATTTATAACTAAAACCCCAACATGTATTTGAAAACCCCAAAATCATACAATAATCGGGCCATGAAAACATTGTATAAATCATGCCTTAGTTGGAACTGACAATGAGGGAGAGGTATCTTGCTTTATAGAAAGAAGATGTAGAGAAATCACCAATACAAGCCACAAATAGACCTCCTTAGTGAAACCCTAGTCTTCCTTTACCCAAGAGCCTTAGAGAGGATTGTAGAGTGTTTAAGAGAGTTTTCGAAGTTTTTAATGATATAATAATATGGTTAATAACCACCCAAGTGGTTTAGAAGTTGTAGGGCCTTAATAGGTTAAGTGGAGAAATGTCTAGATTGCCCTTACTTAAACTGTATACAAATTCCTTCATAGGGTAGATCTATACCATACTGGTCGTACCCTCTAATACGAGCGGTACCCACCACTCGTAACCTAGGCCTCATTTCTAGACCCAACACTATCAAACATATGATCTACCCAAACTAAGTTGTGCCCAAGAATATGACTAGTACCCCTTAATCGTACCCTTAGAAGAATAGAATCACAAGAAGCTTGAATACTGTCTACTATACGATTCTATGGTATGACTTGTACCTTAGCTTACTGCTCATGGTGAGCCACTCATACTCTAATCCATGTTATTTTACTAAGTCTTAAATCAAATGAAGGAAAAACCCAAACCAAATGACCCGTATCAAACCATGTAACTCGTACCAACCTAAGTTATACCAATTTGAAAAACCAATCCAGCCCACCAACCAACACTTGTGAGCATACAACTAAGGCATAACACTCGTACCCCATCATACGATTGGTACCCACCAGTCGTATTTGTCCAAAACATAAAAATTTGGAAAATTTTCTAAGGTTTCTAAACCCAGGGTGTTTCAATCTCCCCTACTTGAATCATTCATCCACGAATGACAAATAAGGTAGGTACAAGCACAATTACTCCCCTTAGATGCCCATACATTTACCTTTATATAAGATGCAAGGAAATCAAGCAGAGTTATTTTCATTATCAAACACCAATCCGATCTTTAACCAAGTTATAAAATAAAGATATAAGGATCGATTCTAACCCTTAACTAAGTTAGTAAATGTAGATATGATCAAGAGAACTTACCTTTCTCATGAATGTCTGAAGAAGAAAATAAATATAGATATTTAGACTTTATGTCTGCTTTTGCTTCCCATGTAGTCTCTTTCACCTTGTGGTTCCTCCATAAAACCTTAACCAATGCCATATCCTTGGTCGTTAACTGAGGAACCTGCCAATCCAATATCTCAATTAGGACCTCTTATAGGATAGAGAATCTGAGATGCCCAGTCCGTCCAAAGAAACAACCAAAGAAGGATTACCGAGACACTTTCTTAATATAGAGACATGTAATGCTGGATGAATGAAGCTCAAACTAGAAGGCAACCCCAATGCATAAGCCACATTACCAACCCCCTGCAAAACTACATAAGGGCCAATATACTAGGGACTAAGCTTCCCCTTTTTACCAAACCGTATCACTCCCTTCATGGTAGCTACCTTTAGGAACACCTTATCCCCAACCTCAACTACAAGTGTCTATGACTTATATCTACATAGGAATTTTGGCCACTTTGGTAATCTTAAGCCTATCACGAATCACCCTTACCTTTTCCATAGCTTGATAAACTAAATCTGCACCAAACATATCTGCCTCACCAAGCTCAAACCACCTAATAAGAGAGCAACATATCCTATCTTATAATGCCTCAAAAGGGGATTTTCTAATACTAGGATGGCAACTAATATTGTAAGAAAACTCTACCAAAGGCAGATGCTCAACCCAATTGCCTCTATAATCAATCACATATTCCCAAAACATGTCCTCTAATATCTGAGTGGTCCTCTCTACCTGCCCATCGATCTATGGATGAAAAGAAGTATTCAAACTAACCTTAAGACCCAACCCCTTCTAGAAAGACTACCAGAAGTGAGATGAAAACTATGTATCTCCTTAATATCTACACCAATTAACATCCAAACCACTTCCTATACCATTAAACCACCATTATTGGAGTCTAAGATACAAACTGCAAGAATAGCCAAGCAATGAATATCCTTCACAAATTCCCGCTTCTCCTTTTCCACATGATCCAAACTTCCCGTGGATAAACTGCTAAGAATATCAACAACCATGTTAGCTTTACTTGGGTGGTAGTGAAAACTCATATCATAGTCCTTTATAAGCTCTAACCATCTTCTTTGCCTGAGATTCAACTCCTTTTGAGTGACACATGCTTTAGAATTTTATGATTAGAAAGGATGTCCACGTGCATGCCATATAAATAATGTCGCTAGATTTTTAAAGAAAAGACCATCACTTAAAGCTCTAAATTAGGAGTAGGATAATTCCTTTCTGTACCTTTAATTTCCTTAAAGCATAGGCAATTACCTTTCCATGCTGCATCAAAATATAACCAAGTCTCACCTGAGATGCATCATAATTAATCACAAACCCCTCATTACCTTTAGGCAATGTCAAAACCAAAGCCGAAGTTAGCTTATTTGTAAGATTCTCAAAAATCCCCTCACAAATATTCAACTAAGAAAACTTTACCATTTTTTGTGTTAACTTAGTTAATATGGCAGCTGTCATCGAGAAACCTTCCACGAACTGCCTATAATACCTAGCTAAACCTCAAAAGCTCTGAAAGTTGGTTGGAGTTGTGTGTCTAGGACACCTTTTAACCACAAGCACCTTTTGCAGATCCACTACGATCCCCTCACTAGAAATATTATGACCAAGAAAATTCACAGTGTTCAACCACAACCCACAGTCAAAGAACTTGGTATACAACTGTTATTCCTTTAAGGTCTGCAACACCACATGGAGGTGATTAGCATAATCCACCTCACTTTTAGAATACACCAAGATGTCATGAATGAACACAATGACAAAAAGATCAAAATCCTACCTGACAACTCTATTCATCAAATCCATAAATGCCATGGGGCATTAGTCAAATTGAATGATATAGCTTGAAACTCAAAGTGCCCATACCGAGTTTAGAAAACCATATTAGGGATATCCTTCTCCCTAATCTTAAGCTGATGATACCTATACCAAAGATCTATCTAAGAAAATAATCTGGCACCTTGTAACTAATCAAAAAAGTCATTTATTCTTGGAAGAGGATACTTTTTCTTGACCATTACATTATTCAATTGCCTACAGTCAAGGCACATTCAAAGGAAACTATCCTTCTTGCACATGAAAAACACTAGTGCACCCAAGCAGACACACTAGGATAGGTAAATCTCTTATTCGAATGATCCTTAAGTTTCCATTTGAGTTCCCTCAACTGAGCCAGAGCCATCCTATAAGAAGGAATAATTATTGGATAGGTGTCTCAAGAAAATCAATGCCAAACTCAATCTCCCTATCTGAAGGAACACCAAGAAGATCATCCTAAAAGACCTCAGGAAACTCATTCACCACCAAAACTGAATGATATGAAAGACCTACCAAGTTAAATTATGTAACCAAGACGAAATGATCGAGACACTCTTTAGAGATTAACCTCTAAGCTCTAATATAAGAAACAAACCTCCCCTTAGTTACTAAGGAACCACCCTCCTATTCAATAACTAGTTCACTAGGGAACCTAAAGATAATTTTATGGGTTCAACAATCTAAGAACACGTAACAAGAGTGTAATCGATCCATCCGTAAAATAATATCAAAATCTAACATATCAAGTTTAAATAAATCCACAAAAGTCTGTCAACTTCCAATAGATATCATACCCCCTACAGACTCTTTTAGAAATCTCATATTCATCTACCAGTGTAGAAAAAGAAAAAAGATCCAAAATAATCTCAGGATCCAAACCAAAATATGATAACGCTCAATCTACAGCTCTCGTGGGAGTGTAAAGCGGTCGTTAGCAAATATAGAACCCAACCTGGGTTGGGTATCGATCCCACAGAGAATAGCTTGGCCAACAAGCAAGAGAAATTACTAGACTTTTAGTGCAAGTTTCGTAGGAAAGGGGGGATTGTAGTATGTAACCAAAACAAGAATGTAAGAACTGAAAATAGCAAAATAAAGAGAGATTGTCACGTGTGTTGTAAACAATGAGAATTGAGGCGTTGGGGTTATGTCCACCTTCTGAGGTATACGTCTCTATTGGCTATGAGTGTGTAGAGTCTTGACATGTAATTGCTTATAGAGAATTGTAGTCGATGGTAAATCCAAGCGTCTCTCGACCTAAACAAGGACTATTTCACTTTAACTCTCTCGAGCTTAAAGCGTGACTAACGGTACGAATTCTCCAAGAAGTTAGTCCAGGTACGGCACTAGCTTTTTAATAGGAAAGGGTGTCCTACTACCTTGACATTATCTCTTTTCCAGACAAATAACTTTTCTCTCGAACAAGTCAGATGTTAGACTGGCGTTGGTCTATGCGTCTTCTTTTCTAGACAAATAACCTTTCTCTCGAACAGGTTAGATGTTAGAATGGCGTGTTCTTGTGTTTGAACCGCAAAGAATGTAGATTTAAGATGAAGAGAATAATGATATAAGCAATATACTTGTCTTGAACTCACAAACTCATAGCTATAGATAGTAACTCATTCGGCTTCCATAACCCCAACTAAGAGATTTAGTTACCCATGAATGCGAAGGATATCACGCTTTGCATGGTGGATGGCGTGAATAGTAGGTGTTTGGCGTGTGGTTTTAGTGATTCCGTAGCAAGTAACGATTCTCTTGTTGTGGAATTTAAGAGTAGAAGAATGAAGAATTGAGAATGGGCTGTAGGAAGATGTCTTAATTGTAAGGAGATGAATGAATTGTCAGAATGTCTCCCCCCCTTTTTAAAATCTCTAACATGATAGGGTATTTATAATACTCCTATCCTACTCCTACTAAACTAATAAAATAAATAACCAAATCCTAATATACTAATGAAATCCTTGACCCAATTGTACTAGGGTAAGGTTACAAAATTATAATCCAAATAGAATGATGAAACACATAACCTAATTGCACTAGGTTAATGTATTATGGCAAAAATCCAGCTTTGTGTCTGTAAGTCCCAAAGTCTTCAGAAATGCTGTTTTAGCCCGGGACAGATTTTCCATGCAGCAGATTTAGTCCTTTATGCGTCCAGCTCCTTTCCATCTCGTTTGTGAGCTTTCTTTTGCGTCAAGTAAGCCATAAATTGCTGTATTTTGCATCATTTATACCTGAAACTTTCCTAATCACATTTGTTAGCTCATTTACAGGAAAAAGGACTAAAAGTGTACGAAATAGATAATTAGTTCTCGAAACTAGGCTAAAATATGGGCAAAATATATTGATATAGGCGCGTAATTTCGCCTATCATCAAAATACAAAGCCATAAATGGGGTCACATAAGAGATAGTAGACTCTAAATCAAGAAAACAATACACATCACAAGAAAAGAGTTGTAACGTACCATTCATGAAATTATGCGATGCCTCAGATTTTTGCTGAGTAGCAAGAGCATGTAATCTATTCTGACCTACCCTGATACTAGAAAAAAAATATGATGCAAAAGCAACACCCTTGGGTGCCGTAGCAGGAGATGAAGAAACTGAAGACTTACTTGCCCCTGAAGCACCTTTACCAACTAGACAGTTTCTAAGTATATGGTATGGCTAAAAATATTTGAAAAACCCATCCTGTCTCTCATCATAGAAATCCTTATGCGACCTACCAGAGAATCGACAAGAAGGGCATGATGAGGCCGACTGAGCCCCACTTGCCTGAGATTGGGCAACCTATGACTAGAAATTATTGCCACCCTACTGACACCTATTACCTTAAGGATTTAGGTTAGGAGAACTAGCAGTAGTAAAAAACCAAACTCCCTCTGTAATACTACGTATTTCCATATCTCAATTTAGCACTGAGTACATTAGTAATTCTATATAAAATTATCCAATACTTATAATTTTATAGTTTAAGACCTTTAATTGCATAGGAAATTCATTTATCTTTCCAACAATATAAAATTTGCTCAAATTTAAAACCTGGGTGAAGTGTTATAGAGGTTTTTGTAAAGTAGTGTGCCAAAGTGGGCATCACCGCGTTGCGGAGCCAGGACTATTGGCAATTGTCAATTTCCAATGTGCTATCATGATAAGCCTGCATCGCACCAAAGTTCCAGTTCCCACTTGTCAGTTTCCAATGAGGCAACATAATTCCATTGCATCATGCCAATGCCCAGTTTCCTAATTGTCACTTTCTAGTGTGACTCTATGATTATGGCACATTACGAAAAGGGTTAATTTCATACTTGTCCTTTTTGAACAGTTCTAGCCAGGTTTCCAGTGGCTCACCGTGATGTCACCGCATCTCGGTAGAGACCAAAATTGGGATTCTTTTGTGACAAAAATTAAATCTTTCTCAGGGGAAATTGGGTATTTTTCCTTGACCCAAATTAGTCTTAAACATGAAATCAACCCCTAAATAACCTAATTTGCCATTATTAACTCAATTTATCTCAAGATTAAATCATTCTCATTAAAAAAGGGAAAAACCCTAGCCTTTAAGAATTAATAGCAATTCTCAAGAAATCCTCTAAGAACCCTCTAGAATTAATCTTCTCAGGTATGTTAGGTGTTCATCATTTGTTTTGTTTCACCCATGGAGTCCAAGAACCCTATTTAAGCAAAAAAGTTCTCAGATTTATGAATTTAATACTTGAAATTGATTGTATTCATGTCTATGCTATTATTTGGGTTTTAATCCACGATTAATTATATGTTTCTGCAATGAAAGTAGTATATGTGATGAGTTAGATGATTTGTATATTGAACCTTGAATTTACCATTGAGTATTGTATCCATGATGTTCATGTGTTGATTATTATTATGTGAAATCCCCATGCACCCCAAATCATTGATAAAAGACCTATGTGAATTGAATAGTGAAATCTGACATGTTATCATATTGTTCCATTAATGTATAAACTCATGTATCTCAATTATTTGACAAAATGACTAAATAAATGCATTTTTAACAAGGAAGTATTATTGTGATTTAAAGATTATGCCATGCTTTACTTTCAATGCTATCGAGTCTTGGGGGTATTCAATACCCGAATATCTAGTTTTTTACCTAGAGCTACATTAGTTACAGAGTAGTCTCAGTAATATCATAATTAGTAGTACGTAGTCAGTTATAAAACTCAGTGAAACTCAGTATCAGTCCAGTTTAGCTCAGTATAATAATCAGCGTCTTAAGTTGGGAGTAGGAGTTAACACCAAGTGAACCCATGGATGGGGACTCACCTGCCAGTAGAGGGTGTGATCCTTAGTAGTATTCCTTGTATTCTAAAACTACGTCGCCAACATAGGTTGAGATATAAACCTGCCAGTTGAGGTTTGATAAGGTGTTTTACCTATTAGTTGAGGGTACCACTATTCTCATTCTCGGCACCTGCCAGATGAGGATGACTCTTAGTTTGTTTTTTTACTGTGGCATAGTATTGACACCCTTCTAGTTAGGGTTACATATTAGACCCCTATCCATTTAGACAGGGGCATGTCGGTTAGATTACTATCTCCTACAGTTTAAGGTTTAGCATCAGTATAGAACTCAATTCAGTTCTACAGAGTCAGGACTTTCAGAAATAATCACTTAATATCAGTAATTCAGTTACCAGTAATAACAGATATCAGTTACTCAATATCAATGATCAGTACTCAGCTTCAGTAAAAGCTCAGATATAATATATATGTATATGCACAATATTGCATACTCAGCATTTTAGAGTAGCCTCTGTTATTCATGTACTCTTATTCAGATACTCTATATCATTTAGTTAGTTACTATTCATGCATATAAACCTCTGTATTTACCCTTACCTTATCTAGCATACCAGTATATTCCATGTACTGACACATACTCTTTATTTGTGCTATGATGTCTAATATCATAGGTTTGGATGCTCAGATTCCTGACTGCATAAAGCCGGATTCAGTTAGCAGTAGAAGATTCAATAGTGAGTCCTAATCTATCGAGGATATTATTTATTTCATTATTATAGTAGATTCAGGATTTTTTTAGTTGGAGTTAGTTAGAGGCTTTTCCTATCAACCCCATATTCAGACAGTTCAGTTAGCGGCTTTTTAGACTAGACTAGTTAAGACAGTATTCAATTTTTAGTTATTATTTCAATACTCTATTTATTAGTATTTAGATTATGAACCTTATGGCATTTCAACCTATTTTTTGCATTATTTTTGCATCATTAATCAGTACTCACAAGAGGTGTTAGCCATGGGTTAACTTGTGGTCCTTGAGGGTAATGAGCACCGTATAGCATCTGGGGTGCAGACTCAGGGTATTAAAAACTTGGTATCAGAGTCTATGGTTCAACAGAGTCCTTGGGATTTGAAATCCACATCAAGTAGAGTATTGTGCATGGTTATGTAGCGTGCAACACTTATGGATGAAAGGTTATGAGGCATATTCAGAAAAAGTATCCCTTCTTTTGGTATTTATGTCATGTGAGTAAGTATGAGCTCAAGTTAAACTCTCATTCTACTTCTTCTCTTTATTTAATTTACAGAACATGCCTCCCAAAAAGACCAACAAAAAAAGAACAGAAAACCAGCCAACACTTCAGCCAGTTCAGGCAGAACCCCTGGTCTAGCATGTCTCCCATGCAGAATTCACAGCTGCGTTCACCACTTTAGCCCATTCTGTAGTAGCTCAAAATAAATTTTTAGCTATTGTTTAGGCCAACCTAGAGGTCAATACTGCTCCATCCAAGATTTGGGACTTCACCCAAATAAATCCTCCCTTACTTTTAAGATCTAAGTCTGAAGAGGATGCATAGGAGTTCCTCGATCTGGTGCAGAAAGTCACATATATTATGGGAGTTACTTCCAGTGAAAGTGCTGAGTTAGCTTTATATCATTTACAAGATGTAGATATACATAATTTAAGAAGTGAAAGGTAGAAAGGGGCAAAGATGTAAAGCCCATAGAATGGGAAAAGTTTGCTACAACTTTTCTAGATATATTTTTTTCCTTAGAGCTAAGAGAAGACAAGGTGTCAGAGTTCATCAATCTTAGGCAAGGAAGCATGAGTGTGAAAGAGTATTCCATTAAGTTTACTCAGTTAGCTAGGTATGCTCCCCATGTAGTAGCATATAGTAGGTCCAGGATGAGCAAGTTCATATCTAGGGTGTTGGACAGTGTTGTCAAGGAGTGTGGGACTGTGATGTTAATTAAGGAGATGGACATAGCCAGTCTAACAATCCATGCTCAACAGATAGAAGAGGCTAAGACTAAGGAAAGAGAGAGGGAGAATAAGAAAGCTAGAATAGGTAGCTTTAATTTCACTTAGACTAAGTCAGAGGGTGGTCACCATTCCTAGTTTCATCCAAAATATTTAGTTCTATCTTAGTCCTCAGCCAGTGCTCTAGCACCTAAGTTTAGAAATATTAACAAAAATAGGGCGCCAGGCTCTAAGTCTAAGGGTAGTGTCAGCAGTGCACAAACAAATCCTTTTTGCAAGAAATGTGGCAAAAACTATCAGGGTATCTATAGGGATAGCAGTGATGTATATTTTGGTTATGGCAAGTGAGGCCATAGAATCAGACACTATCCTCAATCAAGTTCATAGGGTTAGTACAATCGTCCTTTAGCTCAGTCTGGTTGCCCGATCAATAGGGTGTCAATTCCAATGCCACCTGTGGGAAATCCCTAAATAGGCTTTATGCATTTTAGTCTAGACAAGATTAGGAAAGTTTTCCTGATGTGGTCACTGGTCCATTATAGATATTCCATTTATATGTTTATGCCTTATTAGATGCAGAAGCTTCTCTATCTTTTATAACTCCTTACATAGAAGTCAACTTTAAGGTCCGACTAGAAGTCATAACAAAACCATTCTGAGTCTCTACCCCAGTTGGTCAGTCTATCATAGTTTGATGGGTATATAGGAACTTTCTGATTGTGATATCTCAGAAAGTCACTTCAGCAGACTTAATAGAGTTAGAGATAATAGATTTCAACATCATTCTTGGCATGGATTGGCTCCTTTTATGCTATGCCTTAGTTGATTGTAGAAACATAATTGTTCATTTTTATTTCCCAAATAAACCAGTCCTTGAATAGAGGGGTATTACTATAACACTTAAAAAGTTTATGTGATGAATTAGATGATTTGCATGTTGAACCTTGATTTTACTATTGAGTGGTGTATCCATGATGTTCATGAGTTGATTATTGTTATGTGAAATCCCTATACTCCCCAAGTGTTTGATAAAAGGCCTATGCGAAATGAATAGTGAAATCATGACATGTTATCATATGGTCCCATTCATGTACAAACTTATGTCTCTCAAGTGTTTGACAAAATGACTAAATGAATGCATTGTTAAAGCAAGTATTGTTGTGCTTTCAAGATTATGCCATGCTTTACATTAAATACTATCTAGTCCTGTGGGTATTCAATACCCGAAAATCTAGCTGTTTACCTAGAGCTATAGTAGTTATAGAATAGTCTCAATAATGTCACGATCAATAGTACTCAGTCAGTTATAGAAATAAGTGAAGCTAAGTATTATTCAAGTTTAACTTAGTAAAATAATCAGTGTCTTCAGTTGGGAGTAAGATTCAGCACCGAGTGAACCCAAGGGTGAGGACTCACCTTGCAGTAGAGGGTGAGATCCTTAGTAATAGTCCTTGCATTATAGAACTACGTAGATAGCGTAGGTTTAGATATCAACCTTCTATTTGAGGATTGATAAGGTGTTTTACCTGCCAGTTAAGGGTATTACCATTCTCATTTAGGGTACCTACCAGATGAGGGAGACTCCTAGTTTGTCTTTACCCATGGCACGGTACTAACACCCTTCCAATTGGTGTTACAGGTTGTACCATAATCTATTTAGAGGGGCATGTTAGTCAGATGATTACCTCCCATAGTTTCAGTTTCAGCCTTAGTATAGAACTCAGTTCAGTTCTACAGAATCAGGCTTATAAAAAACAGTCACACAGTATCAGTAATATAGTTATCAGTAATTATAGATATCAGTTATCTAGTATCATAGACCAATACTCAGCTTCAGTAAAATCTCAGATACCGTATACATGTATATGCATAGTATTGCATACTCAGCATTTCACAACAGTCTCAGTTATTCATGTACCCTTATTTAGTTACTCTATATCATTCAACCAATTACTCTTCATGCATATGATCCCCTGTATTCAGCCTTACCTCATCTAGCATACCAGTACATTCCACGTACTGACGTATACACTATTTTTGCTCTATGATGTCTTGTATCATTGGTTCAGATGCTCAGATTCCTAAACGTACTTAGCCAGATTCAGTTAGCAGTAGCAGATTCAGTAGTGAGTCCTCATCCATCGAGGATATCATTTACTTCTGTATTGTAGCAGATACAGTGCTCTATAAGTCAAAGTTAGTTGAGGGCTTATCCTCTCAACTCTACATTCAGTTAGTTTAGTAATAGGCTTTTTAAACTACACTAGTTCAGAAAATATTTAGTTTTTCGATATTATTTCAGTACTATATTTATAAGTATTCAGATTATGAACCTTATGGCATTTCAGCCTTTTTTTTTGCATTATTTCGGTATTATTAATCAGTGCTCATAGCAAGTACCATTCATGGGTTAGCTGTAGTCCTTTGGGGTCATAAGTACCATGTGGCCTTCGGGGTGCAGACTAGGGGCGTTACACCCTCACTTTGTATAAGACAACTTACTACCATCCTAACCATGTTTCTGTTGTCCAACATATTGTTCAGATGACTTGAACTTCTTACCCTGCCTTTCCCCAAACTTAGCCTGCTTTTTTTTTCTTCCTTCACCTGCTCCATATCAACAATCAACATAGAAATATCTATATCCTTGATCAACAATGCAGTCTTACTTCCAAGGATCAACTCCTGATACAGTCTAATAGTGAACTTTCGCATCCTTGCCTGCATATCAAAAACCATATCCATTACATACCTTGACAACTGATGAAACTTCAAGGCATATTTCTTGACAGATATTTTCCCTTGCCTTAAATTGAAAAACCTCCTCCATTTTCAGTTTCCTCAACTTATGATGAAATAAATAGTCTAGAAAAGCATTAGAGAAAGTCTCCCTCAAAGTTGATTCCTCAATATGACCCCTCATCCTATCCCACTCCCCGAACCATTGGTACACCATACCTTAAGCTGGTACGCAGCAAAATTCACCCCTTTTACATTTATTTCCTGCATTAACTTAAAGATTTTCTCTATTTCATCCAAGACACCCTGAGGATCCTCCTCCACCTTCACACCAGTTAAAGTAAGCAGATTCATCTTTATAAACTGGCCAAACCTTGTGGCCTCAACAGTTGAAATACCAGATGCTGCCCGCTTAGCCTGAGCAGCAACCAACTGAGCAATAACATGAATCGATAGGGAAGATTCTACAATAGTCACCTCCCTCTGAGAAGACTAGTAAAAACTAGTGCAACTTCAGAAACATTAGGGACTTAACCCCTAGATCGAGTATAGATCCCCTATTTAGTACGTATCCCTTTAGTGTTGTCCCCAGCTAGGACAAAAGAGATACCATATGTCTTAGATGGTCGAGCCATTATCAAAAGAGAGAATAAACCAGGATTAGAAAGAACCTTAGACCTTGCATCTTGTAAATAGAATACCAAGAAAATGAAACATTCCTAAATGCCTTGTAGCCTCTCCTTTATAAGTATAGTGCACTACACACCCCTAAAAGAGACATTACTTGACACAATTTTGTAGAGTCATAATTGACCATGAACCTAGCTCTGATACCAACTTAACATGACCCGACCAAGGGCCTTGTAGTAGTGGGCATCTCAAGTCCAACGAGGACCAGAGACTACGCCCGATACTCAACCCAACCATCCAGCATATATCTTGGGTCAAATGAGTTTCAAATATATAACAAGATATCTTGTAATTGCACAAACCCAGACTCTGGCATATGTCTATAATCGAAAAAGACCCAAACAAGCACAACCTTCCCTAACCCTACTGATAACCATAACCAAACCTAAAATCATAAGCGAAAACCAAACAATAACCAAACTAAGTTCCATAACATAACATAAAAGAATGGAAAGTGAGAAATTTAGTCCAACGGTATCAGCCCCAAAACCAATACAAATACTAAGGCCGACACCAACGCCAATCTCTCTTATTCCAACCCATAGTAGTTCCACAAAATCCTCTAAACAAAAGAAAACCAATATCTGATTGTGACATGCCCCCCAACAAGAGAAAAAACCAATATCTATAAAATATTCAAAGTATGTAAGAACATCTATAAACATAAAATAGAGCCTTAAAAAATAGGAAAGCTCACCACTTGAAACCAACCAAGCTTATCCCAAAATTAGATCACTAAGCAGGAGGAGTAAAGTGGTTGATTCCTATATTGCATGGGGATACAGCCGCCCGAGGATGGGTTAGTGGGTGAACACTAGTAAGTACTCAGGATAAGGATAAAATAATGCCAACCAATAAAACCAAGTAAACCAACCATATGCATACAACCCATAAATATATATATACAACCATGCTGGGAAAGAGAACCTGTTTTAGCATGCCTTTAAAACCATTAACCTGGGTATGCGTAGATTAACTATCTTAGACACCTATTGTCTATATGGGTCCAGTGTAACCCCATGGATTGTCCTCGATGCTTGTAGCCGCACGAACCGAAGATACTATAAGAGTAGGGGATTCTCGAGTACCCTTTGCTCTCTACGACACATATGTAAAGTGTACTAAAAGGATTCCCATGTATCTCATAGTATCATATATGGTTAATATGACCAACCCCTCATGTTAAAAAACTTGAGTTCCTAGTGTCAATCCACTAGACTCGCAGTTTCATGGATAGCTATCACAACCCACCATTATTTACCAATCAAAACCGTTTCTGACCAACCAAACCATTATTCCATAATTATTAACCAAGGCTATAAGTAGTGGTATCGTCATACCGACTAAAGTTTGCAAACATTGTCCTTAGCCAACCTTTATATGTGAAGGGGTTCTCATGTACCCATACAAACAATTTATACCACTTATAATTACACATTTAAATAATTTAGAACAAACTAAACACATTAGAATCTAGCGAAACCGACTAGACACACACCTAGCTCGTGCTAGTAAAACTAGTTTTCCGAGTTGAACTTTAAATGACTAAATTAAGTACAAACTTGTTTGAAAAATACATTGAACATTGTAATCACATAATTGGACAATTGAATGCTCATTTATATCATATTAAAACATAAAGCACACAGATTTCTCTCAAAACAAGGTGAAATAAGCTAGAATAACGATTCTGAAGTGTATAAAACCACCTTAAATCTGAATTCATCATCACGAGCTGCTTTGTAAACAACATACCCTCTGTAATTAGCTAACAAAACTTTTGTGCCATTGTGTCATCAATAACTCTATGCTCGCTAGAGGCACCAATAGCATAAATGCCAGTGCCTCTCTCAGCCTTTTGAATATGCGACTCTCGGTTGGTAAGAGGGATCTGATTTAATATCTTCAATGCTACCTCCCAATGTTGGCGCATAAATGTTACACTAATAATGGTTTCTTCCATAACTGTTGAATTTGTTTTAAGGGTTTTATATAATATTTCAATCAAGTTTCTTTCTGCTATTCTATGATTCGACACATTATCAACTTCTTTTTTATCTTAAACCATGCGTTGATTCAGAGTCCAATTGCCTAAAATTATAGCATTCTTGATGAAGGAAAGAAAAGATCTCAAAACTTCCTCTACAACTCATTCCATGTAGTTGTCGACCCATGTGGAAGTTACCTTAACCATAATGTAGCTTCACCAATTAGAGAAAAAGGGAACAACCTGAGTCTCAGAGCTTCCTGATCCACTCCCCATTAATTTATGACAACCAAATTCCAATAAAATTAATAAGGTGCATGTTTGCATCATCAATGGGCAAGCTCGCAATCACACACTTCAGATTCAACAACTATATCATGGCATTAGTGGTGTCTAACTGCACATTTAATTGAAATGTAGGAGAAATGATAGCTCTTGCCTCGGTAGGCTTAATGTATCTCATGTACTCCTCCAGATCATCATATGAATGTAAGTAATGATAGGCTAGGAGTACTTAAGTTTGACCCCTTCTAAATCTATATCAATTTTCATTGAGTTCTGCTTGACGATTTGCTCAGTATCTTTATCTCGCCAGCTATACCTCCTGAGCTATATGATGGGCCTTCGCATCTCTCACCGCATTAGCTTCTATAAAGAAACTATTAGTAGTTTGTACAGTATCATAAATCCCATCGAGCAGAGGGGGAGGCAAATCATTTGGGTTATTTCAAACCTCTTAAAGCACACCTTCTCGTACTTGTCGTGTCATCCTATGATATGGCTATAGGATTCATTCCTATTCAGGATTAACAAGGAGTAAGGGATTGACTTTACACCTTGTTCTAGGCATACATAGGTCTATGCCTCAAGAAGAATAGAAAAAAGCCATAAAACTTTATCAACATAAATGAAAAATTCCATAACTGTATTCTCCGACAGCGGCTACAAAATTTCATATCGCCCAAAACTACACCTCCTTGAAGTATAATGTGATTGATGTCAAATATTGTAAATCAACTAGGTTGGGGTCGGACCAAAAAGTAATAAGCTAGAAATATATCTTAAACTTGTTCAAAGAGTAGGGCAGTACAGAAAAGTAAATGGGGGATTTGTATAATAAGTAAAAGTAACAAGACTCTAATGCTTTTGGTTGTAAACAATCTAAAATGAACACTAGGATTGTGTTCCCCTTAGCTTCTAACTCCGTAGGATTCTTGTGCTCAATATGAATATCTCAATGCGATGCATGCAGAATCTGACAAGGTAGATATCAACAACTATCTTGCAAACTCAATGGTAAATTTCACCCTTCACCTAAGTGAGTCTCAAGGTGTCTCCTTACTAATCCTTGTCACTGTTCCTGGTTTAACCCTTACCTTGTTTGTCTCAAGTTATTAGATGAGGGTTGATTTCCTTGAATCACTCTCATAATCTTATTTTCCCAATCTTGAACTCCCTTTGGAGGATAAGCAAAAATAAAGGTGAGTCATTAGCTTCTACATTAGGTAAGGAGGCAAACAATATGATGAAGATAACAATACTTTCAGCAACATTGATCTAAGTAAATCTCGCACTTCCCCTACTTCCTCAATCTTCCAGGGCACAATCCTTAGATAAAGGAATTAGTTGCTCATAGTAATAAGAAATGACATTGAATATAGAAATGAAAGCATGGAAATAATCTCACAATAATTGACGAATAGAACCCAATGACTCTAAAACCAAGAATAAGAGTATGAAGTGTGTAAAATATGTCAAAGTACATAAACTATTACATAAGGTCCCCAGGGTTATTTATATAGTATTCAAATAAAAAAGGAAACCTTACCAAAACAAAATAGGAAAACTAAGTCGGCAGTGGTCGTGCCACTAAGAACGAGTCATCCGAACTTACGATGACTCGTTGTCTTCTGTCATTGGTCTCTCCTACATTCAGTGATAACGTCTCATTGTAAAATGTAACAAGTCATTAGTTGGGACTCGTTATCACTCTAGTGAACTTTCTAACTTTCATTACTTTGCTTCTGTTCTTAGAACGACTTCTCACCACGAATCATTGGTTGTTATAACGACTCATGGTCTTTATCCATTTCCACTGGGACTCTAAATTTTCATCTTTCAAGGCATTGTCTCTTATACTCAGTACGACTTACACTATGACTCATTTTAACTCATAACTAGTCGCATTCATTCTTCCACTTTGCTCCTGAAGTCGCCTTCCTTTCTGTAAACACAATGCCTATGGCTATAAGTCGTTAGGTGACTAAACAACTCATAGCCCAATCACTACTTAGATATTTCTTGAGCTTTTTCATTCTTTTCTAATCCATGCCACTTCTAACCTAATTTACCTGTAACTCATACAAACACACATCATATTAGAAAAAATAACCCAACTAATGCAAATTTTCACTATTTTAAGCATCTAAAGTTCCATGAACCCATGGCACATCAGGCATCCATACTCCCGGTATATATAACTGTTAGGCCACTATTCCAAGGTTCCAAATACAAAACTGAGCCGGCAAGTATGAGGTTCAAGGTAAACACCCAACTCATTCTCACAATCCAAAATCAGGCACACCGCTACTAGTTTCTACTAGAGACAAAATCTATGTTTAGCTGAGAATGAACCATAAGTTGAAAGAAGAAGCTACCAAATCCATATCTGCTAGATGACACAAATCATTATACCATACGTCAGAACTACCCAATGCTGCAAACTGTATAAGTAATAGCAAAAACTCTAGAAACTCAGAGAAATGCAACCTTAGACAGAAGTTGATCAATCTTAAACTCCATCCCAGCAATGAGTACTCAATTCGCCAACATAAGAAGTAGTCACAAGAATGATTACCTAGCTCCACTTTCTTTAACTCCACTAGAACAATAACCACATCACGGCAAGAACGAAGTGTTCAAATCCACAATTATAACAAGATCAAAGTTATCACCAGGAGACGAACAAAAAAAATATGAAATGCAAGCCCAAACCTCTCGACATCAATAGCTAGACCACTATCAGGCAATGAACTATTAAAATTAGATGAACAAATCCCAAATTGCTTAACCTCAAAATGGAATATAAAGAGAAGGATAAGAAATACTAAAATCTCAACAACCCAGGAGGAAAGCCCATAATATCATACACTAAAATGAGCAACATAACAAAATTGCCAACTTTATAATCAAAGCAAAAGCATGGAATGCCAACACACCTCCTCTTTTGCAACCAACTTAACAATTGATCTAACACCACTAACAAAAGAGAAAAATGAGGATCCTTCCTCCCCAAAAGGGAGAAAAACATCCCACCAATCTAGCCGTCTAGTCCAACAAACAAGAATCACAAGGACGAAAATTTAGTTAGATAATGTTGGTCTAGTCGTCTATCAAACAAGGATAGATCAACATCACACAATTACAATAATAACAACAGTAATAGATATATCAGTGTAAGGAGTAGGAGGTTCCAAAAATGAAACCAATAACAAGTACCACTCTAGGACCATAAGAAGTCAAATATACCACGATAAATAAGACTTGAACCCAAATGTTACATCCTAAGTTAAATATCAATACTTATGAACTCTATCCACTACTAAAAGAAATCATAGACATTGGTAGTTACATAATCATAAACTTTAAACCAAGGTACACAACAATCAATATATATATAGATCAAGGTACATAATCATCGATAGGTATAAAAAAACCCAATATACTCACATGAAAAGGTCAAGTTAGGAAATAAATGGCACACACATCACAATAGAATCCAAGTCGCATACGTAATATGCCTAAGGGAGTACAAATCTAAATGAGTCCAAACTCAGATTGAGCAACTTAATCACCAATCGAAGTGCTAAGGGAACTACCTCTAACTGAAGGTGCCACAACTCTATGAGACTGATTAGAATGAGTCGAATGACTAGTAATCCTGCATCAGGGACACTCTCTAGACCAGTGATCAATCTCTCTACGGTGATATCAAAACCGTAAAGACCAAACCTAACTAGAACGATAGGAAAACAACTTCTAGGTGACTAACTAATGTCGAGGACACTCCCTAAGGAAATGACCATCCTTCTCTAAATCACAATATGCCTTGGGAACTCTAGGATGGCAGGGAAATATTTAGACCAATGACCAATCTGACCACAATGGTGGAAAGCTCCTAAAATATTTTGAAGTACTACGCCCACTAATCTAGAATGGCCGCAGTAACATAAATGTCCATATCAATTACTCCATAATTTTTGATGAAAACGCTACTCACTCTGACCATCACTACTAATTTGAGAGCCACCTATAGACTAGTTGTAACCATTACTACTAATTTAAGAACTACCTACAGCCTAAGACTGTACCTATATGGAACTGACAGGATGCAAGTGAATCTTATCATTTTTGAAAGAATCCTCATACTAAAATGGAATACTAATAGCACTGTACTAATGACATGCCCTTATACTGCCAACTCCATTAGGCTTAGTACATGCTCTATTTGTGTCCCTTGCATGATCAACAACCTAAAGAAAAGATGACAGTGCTACTATTAAAGGCTCTAACGCCAAACGCAGTGGCAAGGCTAATCCTCTAATAAATCCACACACCATCGCATGCTATAAAGGATATAGCATAGAAGTATGTCTTTCCCACTCAAGAAACCCGATCTCATAAACTAAAATTAATAAGGAACCTGTCAAACACCAATGGACCCAACTTACTCGATGCAGCAAACACCATCTTTGGCTATCAGGTGTCTTTAAAATGGCTCAAAATACCTTATACAGAATAATGAAAAGCTGGAGCAGTCATAAAACCTACCAAAGCCTAGGCTAGCCCTAACTCCTCCAGCTGATGCTAAAGATATTTGATATCTTTATACTCCTTAATCTGACACTAAACTGAAGCTCTGAAAACTCATGCCAAAGTCCTATCTGCATATATTTGTAACCTTGTATCATTAGCTTGAAAAAAAATAGAGTAAAAGAATACACTAGAGGTTCATTGAAATATAGAGACACGACAGAGAGTCAAGAATTGAATTTCCTAAGAATACCCTATAGCCTCCTAAAGATAAGATACAGACATCTCAGCATAAACCTAAAGGACTCCACTGAACACTTAGCTTTGTACCAATACACAATAAACTTGATCTTTGATACAAATTGTAACAACTAAATTTCTCAGGTCATGAGGGCACCTACTCTAACCCACCAGTAAGTAAGCTAACCCATAGTACATAATCTTTAGTAATGGACTATCCAAGGAAATGGGAGAAAATATCGAATAAATTTGTAC
The DNA here is from genome assembly GCF_002878395.1 of Capsicum annuum. Taxonomy (NCBI): domain Eukaryota; kingdom Viridiplantae; phylum Streptophyta; class Magnoliopsida; order Solanales; family Solanaceae; genus Capsicum; species Capsicum annuum. The sequence continues at coordinate 100,765,687 of NC_061121.1, read as the reverse complement.
ATGGGATAATATGTATATATAACAGTTAGTACATGAGCTTCTAATATAATAAGAAAACAAAATATAATACTAAATAAATATGTTTGTGCAACCCATCTCTATATAAAACATAGGGATCATTCTAGTCTATAAGAGAGAGAGAGTAGTAATACTTAGAAAGCCAGGAGATCACCCTAAATCACTTGTCCATAGCTACTCCGCATGAAGCATACCACAATGGGGAGAACTTAAACTATGTCTTCAATATGCAAAAATGTATTATGAGTACCAAACATATGGTACTTAGTAGGCAACTTCGACTTAGCTCCTAAAATACTACAAATACAAGTAACATAAAAAGCAAGAATATTAGGAACCTAATGCTGGCATAATCAAGGATAATAATTATGTTACAACCCAAAAAAAATAGATTAACATGGGACTTGTCATGGCAATCCTTGACAAGTAAGCCTATCACACAAATTCATATGAACAAGAAAAATAATACCAAATCCGTAAGTAAGGCTTCTAGAATGAAGTTGAACCTTACATATATAATAATAGCAGAAGAGTACATCACAAAATACCATAAATCTCCCAAAATCTTGTGTCAAACTGTAAGAACCAACTAAATACATCTCAAAGTCAACATATACAACTAATAGTCCATAAAGGAACATAATATGTGTCGGAATACAAAAATAAGGCATACTGAATATTAAGAGGTAATAGATAAACTATGGAAGAATAGATCGATCGCTATCTCAAAAATACTCCAAACAACACCCAAATCAGCTATCATACGGCACACTCATAAATAGATCTACAACAAAATGGTGCAATATAGGTAAGTACGGTCGACTTGTACTCAGTAGGTATCATAGGCTAAATAAGCAAAGTAGAAAATAAAGTATATAAAATACACACTATGGGCAAGTCACCTACAGTGATAAAATGTCCCAAATGGTAACCACACTATCTCTGCTAATAGGTCTAAAATATACAAATATACCAAATACAAGAACAGAAAAGAAGCACAAATAGATTAATATCAAATCAAGAAAGAAAATAGAACACAGAATGTTCATTGTATATGAAATACAAAGAAGATGATGATGATGATGCGATGCATGAGTTTTTCACACAACATTCAGTACACCAACCGAGTTATGATCCTAAGGTAGAACCGAGGGGGGTTTGTCAACCTATATACAATCCAATATACAATTCAAATCTAATATCCATAACTCCTCTCTGGACATACATCGATAGAGGGGTTTGAAAGATGCTATATTTTCTTTAGAAAAGCTAGAATTTTCATAATGGTACCAATATTTCATGAATGTATATTATATAAGAATGTAATTCTCACAACCAATAAGAATGAGAATTTCCAATTCCAACCAATGCCAACCATGTGAGCCAAGATTCTACTCAATATGCCAACCATCCATGAATGCAATAGAGTCCATAAATAAATGTAGTAAGATATACAAAAATATGCCTCTTAATACAACATAAATACAAACATAAATATTTTTCATCAAGAAGAAAGCTACAAATTATATAATTACCCTACCAATAACATTATATAAATCCTCTCACAGTTGCACATAGCAAAAAATGTCTCGAAACGCTAAATAACAACAACATAGGCCGCCATATGGTAATAAAACAATAATAAAGTCATTTCAAAGATTAGTTCGCCCACCATTAACATGTTTTTATATCAAAATTAACTAGCCAATCCAGTCTAAAAAAATTAGTCCATAACCAACCTCAAAAGAAGAATATTAGGTTAAAAACCCTTCAACACAGAGTCCTCGCCTCACAAAAAGACTCAAAATCAACTAAAACATATAAATATTGAATATATGCATAAAAAGAAGCCAATTATACATAGCCTCACTCTGAATTGGGGTCAAAATGGACCTCGAAATTAGTTTTTGAAAAAGAAGGGTAAAATTAAAATTTTAGTTCATAAATATATTACCCGTGATTAAAGGAAGCCACAAAAGAAAACCAAAGTGAAAAAGGGTGAAAATTGTTGTTAGATCAAAGATTTACTAATTTAGGCATTTTGGGCAAAAATCTTCAAATTTGAATTTTGAAAATCAAGTTTTCACAAGAATAGAAGTAAAATAATTGAAATAGGAATTTGAAGCTTAACCAAGCTTAAAAATGAAAGAAATCTCCCACAAACTTAAAAACCAAAGCTCCAAGTCTAAAAAATAGTGGAACAATTGAAAAAAATTATATTACCCAAGTGCCATTATAGCGGGCCCTCGGCCGCTTAATCGGTCAGCACTAAAGCGCCAAGCTAATGCTAAAGTGGTACCTATGTACTATCACCAGGCTGCTTAATGATACAAGTGGCGCTAATGCAGGTAGCATTTTAGTGTCCAACATACCGCTAAAGAGACACTTACTTGGTTGTTAAGGCAACTTAAGCACCATATGGACGCTAAAGCTCCTTCTTCTAAAGTGTCCAAAGGGTTGCTTTAATGGTCCCACCAGCTGCAGTATATCAACTGGAGACTTGGAAAATTACAAGTCTCTGCGGACCCCTCGAGATTAATCCAGAATCCCAAGAACACAAACAAACTATGCTACCATACTAAATTTGATGCTCGGGACATAATGGCCATACAATATTTGTGAAAAAATATTTTTTTTCCCAAAAGTGACCTTTCAAACCCGATTTCACATATTTTAAAACTGAAGGTTAAAATGAGATAAAAAATCATAAAATCATACCAACCATGTTACCAACCTAAAATTAATTTTTTGAATTTGGTGGTGCAATCTGTTTTGTGATATGATGCATAGAACAATAAATGTTGATCGAAGTCAACTATAAAGCCTTTTTAATCTCCAAAAATCACAAACTCGCACAAATTACACTGAAATGCATAGGGAACCATGTCGATCATCCTCGTGTCTCAAAAATACAACAAAGCAACCACGCACAGGGTTAAAATTGAAAAATTAAAGAAAATGAATAATTAACAAAAATCATAGAAAATCAAGTCGTTAAATCATCCACCACTAAAAATTTAGTTTGTCCTCAAGCTATAGGTAAATAAAACATCTGAATCAGCAAAAAGTTGGGGATAATTACCATGCATATCAAACTCAACTTCTCAAGTAGTCTCATCTATAGGTCCATGTCTCCACTGGACGTTAACCACTAGAATATCTGTAGAATGCAACTATCTAACATCCTAGGCTAGAATTGAGATGGACTTCTCAATAAAAGACAACCTCTCATCTGACTAGACTAAATCCCTATCAATGACATAAGACTCATTCAGAATATAACATTGAAGCATGAAAACATAGAAAACTGGATGAACAACTGATAAATCCAGGAGCAATGCTAAATTTAAAGCCAAATCTTTTATAGTTTGAAGTATCTCAAAAGGTCCAATATACCGTGGTCTAAGATTGCCCCTTTTCCAAAACCTTATTAAGTCCTTTAAGGGAGACACATTAATAAAGGATCGATCACCAATACGGAATCACAAGGAACAAAGTTTACAATTCGCATAGCACTTCTAACTACTCTACGCCACTCAAAGTCTACCTTGAAAGACCCAAACTCTATCCAAAAACTTATGAAGAAAGATACATACCTCAAGGTCTAATCTCAACAACCTCAAACCAATAAATTGGAGGGTGACAATGCTTACCATATAAAGCCTCAAAAGGAGCCATCTTAAATCAAGAATGGTAGCTATTATTATACACAAATATCAACAAAGCTAGATGTTTCTCCCACTGACATCTAAAGTCCATAACATAGGTGTAAAGCACATCCTTCGAAACATGAATAGTCCACTCTGAATGACCATTGGTCTGGGGGTGAAAAGTTATACTAAGATCAACCTAGGTACCTAACTCCTCCTGAAAAGTCTTCAAAAATAAGAAGTGAACACTGAACCTCTATCTGAGATGATAGAGACTATCACACCCTGAAGATGAACTATCTCACAAATGTAGATATGGGCAAACCTTCCAGTACTAAAAAAAATATGAAATAGAATAAAATTGGTAGATTTGGTCAATCAATCCATGATGACCCAAACATGATCAAAACCACGAGATGTATGAGGTAACACAGTTTTGAAGTCCATATTTAATTTGTTTCTATTTTCACTTGAGAATGGGTAACCTCTAACGTAAACCATCAGGGCTTTAGTGCTTGGACTTCACCTACTGAAAACATAGGCAACAAGCTACCAAATCTGCTATATCCTTCCTTATACCACCCAACCAGTAGTTCTATCTCAAGTTATGATACATCTTACTCACTTCCAGATAGATGGAATACCTAGAACAGTCAGACTCTTCTAAAACCAATCTAATCAAATCACCCACTCTTAGCTTAAGAACTCGACCTCTAATCCTTAAAGCACTATTTGAATCAAGAAAGGATTGTATAGACTTGCCACTCAACACCTTATCCAAAATAACCCTCAATCAGACATCATCAAACTGATAAGCCCAAATCTAATCCATTAAAGAACACCTAGGCACCCCAAAAGGCAAAAATACATCCTGGTGTTGAAATATTAAGACTAACCATCTAGTTAGCTAAAGACTAAACCCCAAAGAACAAAGGCCTCTTCTAGGTCAAAAAGAATCCCCAAGGTACCCATGCTAGTAGACTTCTAACTCAAGGCATCTGTAACCATATTAGCCTTTCCTGGATGATAAAAAATTACAAGGTTATATTCCTTAAGAAACTCAAGCCAATGATGCTACCTTATTTTAAGATCTAACAGGGTGAAGAAATACTAAAGACTAAGATGATTTGAGAAAATATCATAACGAACTCGATACAAGTAGTGCCTGTACAACTTCAAAGTAAATAAACCTGCATACAACTCTAAAACATGGCTAGGGTAGTTCTTCTTGTACGACATCAGCTAATAAGAAACATATACAATCACCTTACCCTCATATATCAACACAACACCTAACATAATATCCAAAGCATCACAAAGAATGATAAAACCCACGCCTTTCTTGGGAAAATTCAAGATAGGACCTAATGCCAATAAATTATTGAGCTTTTGAAAGATCGCCTATAAAGCATCAAGACTATTGAAAGGAAATATCATCTGAGTCAATTTGGTCAATAGAGCTATAATAGATGAAAAACCCTTAACAAACCACTAATGATACCCTTTTAGACCAATAAAACTCCAAATCTCAGTAGGAGAAGTACCCTAACCCCATTAATGAACCACTATAATCTTTGACGGACTGACCATAATACCATTCTTGAACACCACATAACCCAATAAAGAAATAGACTCTAAATAAAACTTATACATTGAGAACATAGCATACAACTTCTTATATCTCTAAAGTATGATCTATAAATGCTCCTCATAATCGACCTCACTCTTGGAATAAACAAATATATCATATATAAATACAATAAAAAAGGAGTCAAGATATGATCAAAATACCTAGTTCATCAACTCCATGAATACAGATGGGCCATTGTTCAACCCAAGTGACATGACCAAGAAGTCATAATGACCATACCAAGTCCAAAAAAGAGTCTTCAAAATATCTAAAGCTCTAGTCTTCATCTGGTGATACCCAAAACTCAAATAAATCTTTGAAAATTTTAAAGCACCCTGAAGCTAATTAAACAAATAATCAATATGAGGAAAAGGAAACTTATTCTTAACCATCACCTTGTAACACCCCACATTTAAAGCTATAATGAAAATCATTATTCCTTCGCGTAGATATTCCAAAAGCCATAAATTCGGTGTACATATAGTGGTTTAATAAATTATGTTGTTTTTGAATTTATTTGAGCATGAGTAGAGATCACAGAGGTCCCTTAACTCAAACAGTAGTTGAAAGCTTTCCTATCATTTGAGTTTTAGTGAGCATCAAAACTTGGGTCAACTTCAATCGACCATAACTTCTTCTATATAATGAATTGGCTGGCCTACTATATATCAAATAAAATTTATTTGAGTCCTTTTTCCAACGCTACTAATTTTTCCAATATCCGATATTGAAGCAAATAATTATGCCCATTTTACTCTAGCATATCAGCCTAGAAACATAGTGACGACAATTCTGATGGCTTGTCACAAATCTGACGACTTGTCACAATATGTCATCATCCTTAGGAAGAAACTCATCAGCTTCAGCTCCCAGGTGACGACTAAAGCTGACGGGTTATTACAGATATGATGGCTTGTCAGCCTTGGACACCAGCCAAGAATTTCAGCAATTGGGAAGTGATTTTATACGGGTATTTTGGTCTTTCCCTTACTCCAAAAACCTTTCACATGAATTAAATCACCATTTAAGTGTTATTAATTAATAATTATTAGTTTTACAATATCAAAAAATTCCTCTTCACTCTAAAAAATAGATCAAATTAGGGTTTTCTCCAAGAACAAGAAATTCAAGAAAATCAAACCTTAAGTTCAATATCACCAAGAAATAAATCAAGATTTGGGTTTTATCTAGCAAGATCTAGGTTCCATCTTTCAAATCTTATACATGAAGGTATGTGGGGTTTATACTAAAAATTACATGGGCTTGGAAATAGTAGAACATGATTTAAAGATTTTCAAGAATGATTTTAGAAAGGGGTTTTGAAATACATGATTTTATTATGCATTATGAATGTTTAAATGCATTGTTGATTTGGCCCTTAGGCCTTTCCCCCAAGTTGATTTACATGTATACGTATATTTATACAGTTTGAGGTTTAAGATTGTTTGAGAGCATAAATTATGGACTTCCTCTCTTGTGATAAATCAGAGATTTTGATTTTTTTTAGAAAAAAATTAAAATGCATATCTGTGATTTGAAAGATATTTTCTCAATGTCATAGTCTTTAAAACATTGATTTGGAATTATTGAGAGGGTGTCTTGAGATAACTATATTTTGTGTTAAAGAGAAGAATTGCATGAGATAGAGACATTGGACATGACCACCATTATTTGTTAAATTATTGATAAAGAGAATTGCTTACATGGTTTTACATGAATTTTAAAGCATGAGTTCCTTAAATAAATTGTTTTTATGGTGGTCCTGAATTTCATGATTTAAAAATAGAGATATAAATTGCTATGAATGGCTCTGATAATGGGACTTGGAAGTCAATGGTATGAAAATACCATATATGTGTATATGGCTTGACAGAGTTAAATATTTTTGAGTATGTTTTTAGAGAATGCATATTTAAAGAACTAAAAATAGGCATAAAAAGGGTTAGGTGGATACAAGAAGAAGGCATGAGTTCAAGTAACTCTTAAAATGAAATCATACTTGGTGATACTGGTAGATTATTATTGTACGCTAGTGATGGTCATCTGGTGTAGTTGATTCAGAGACTTTGACCATTGCGGCGCACTTGGGTTGGGGGCTTAGCTGCCTAGTTAATGACAGATACCATATATCCCATGGGATTATATATTGTAGGGTACATCACCTAGCACAGAAGTAAGAAAAAAAGTGTCACGAATTTCAGATGTCTTCACAGAGTCTTTTAAAATGCCCATTTGAATTCTTACTATATGATATATTTATAAAATACTTTAAATTTCTCTCATATATGTTGAATATAAATTATTCTTTTGGATTTGCTGTGTGTACCAGTACATCTGTATTGACCCTCCTCTCCTACCTCTCAAGTTCTGAGGCTCAATCTAGGGGTCCAGATAAGCAGTAAATAATTCAGACAATAGATCAGATTGTGTAGTAGTGACCATTATTTATACCAGAAGGCATGTCCTTTCAGATTATGTCATCTATTAAAGTTTTGGTCTACTAGGTCCTTGTCCCAGTTTTTGGATAATTGTCAAATTTTCATGTAGTGGAAATTTTGCAGACTATTCCAGATGTTGTTAGTGATTTTCAAATTTCATTACTTATTGTTAAACTTAATCTAGAGTATGACCATGTTTTTGTATTAGATCAAAATTTTGCATTTTCATTTATTATATGAATATTATGCATGAATACCACATAGAGTAGGACGTATGGGCCTTCATGGTTTGTGATGTCCATCATGGCCAAAACATAGTTTGGGTCGTGACAAACTTGCTATCGAAGTATGATTTATAGTACTAGGGTGTCTATAAACTCGCATCGGATAGAATCTTGTTTATGGGTATGTACCACCGACACATAAGTAGGAGGATACTAGGAGTTTAGGAATGTTTCCCTTTCTTCATGTTCTAGTTCAGGCCATGGAGTCAGAATGTTCCTCTTTTATACTCTAATTTGTGCTATGGTGTTTCCTATACAAAAGTAAAGTTACCCTAATTCTTTTCTTACTTTGAAAGGCCATGATATATCTCATTATTGCGGTGAATCAAGAGCAAAAGTTTAGAATTTAAATAGTATGGTCCTTTTTGATTGATGTCATATAAGATTTTAAAAACTATGAAAGGACTTGAGAAGAGTCCACTAGTGCTTCAGAGTGTATTGATTATAGCGCAAAGTTTAATTCTGATGAAATTGGGCTTTTCAGCATGCGGTATTAAGGGTATTCGGTCATTTTCAAAAATTTATGTTGCAGATGTCATGCTTAAGAATGAATGAGGTGTAGCAGAATGTTGAAACTATATTTCCACCCGAGTAGTAGTATAAATTAAAGTGTCAGTGTCATGATTTATTAGTAGTGAGATTAGACCAAGAAGCTGGTGATATGAAGTCATAAAGTTAGAAATCTGAGTAAGGGTGACTTTTGTGTGAATAAAGAATTTAGTTGAATAGCTGATGTTTGATAATGATTTACCCTTTTATAGTGATAGACTGTAGTAGCTAGTAGCATGTATCGATTGTATGGTAGTCTATGGGGGAAAGTGTTTGACTCAGATTTTTATTTATATAGGGTAAGATATGTATTCTTAGATCATTGAATATTTTATGTCAAGTTTCTATCTCTTGTAATCCTGTTATTATTGTGTTGTTGAAATTGAAAGTCTAGTGAAGCCGTGTGGGGCTCTTTCGATTCACTAGCATTACTGCCTTGTCTTTCATCTTATTTTCTTGTTAAAAAAAATCAAAGTCTAGTGAAGCTGTGTGGGGCCTATTTCCATTCACTAGCAACTTATTGTTCATCTTGTTTTTCCTGTGTTAGTTGGGACTAGGGATTTAGTGGCGTAGTGGCAAGAAAAGTGGTAAGGGCAATTTATTGAATATATGTATGGACAAATTTTTTTGCATAAGTTTGAGTTGGTAATGAAGTGATACATCCCTGTGTGTTATTTTAGTAGAAGGTAAGGTAGAGAATGTTAAGGCGAATTATTGTTTATTTGAAGGTTGAAGTATGAAAAGAGTTGTTGACAGTGTTTGTCGTGCAAGAAAATTTTAGGTTACTGATGAACGTACTTGGTGGATAAGTATTGTTAATTTAGATGCCCCTGAGGTTGCAAGAGGGAGTTTAGATGGACTGATTGAGCTATGAACTATGTTTAGTTAAATAAAAGGGTAGATAGTAATGATGTGTAGAAGAAGGATGTGTTAATGGATTTTAAATAAGATAGATCATAAGATTGTGATTGATCCTTACTGTTATGAAGTTTTTGCAGATTAATGTTTTCAGATGTTTGGCATGTAAGGAAATTGTGTGAAGTTATGGTTCATCATAACTAGAACTAGACACTAAGTATGAATAGTAGATGGTGATCAAGGTGGATATAATGATTATTGTGGATAAGTTTGATGTAGAAGTATGCCCAAGGTGCTATGGGGCGGCATTATTTTCAAGGATCATTGCATGTTGTGTAGTTAGTAGTACTGATTTGCTAGGTATAGAAAGACTAGTTAGATAATATATGATGTTCTTGATAGCTAAGTTATGGAGTTATGATTAATGATGTTGAGCCTTTTTTTGCATAATATTGATCTCATGGTTTAGAAATATAAGTTTGCAGGTATGATGTTGGTAGACTATGATAGAAGTGGTATGGTCCATCACAAGTTTGGAGATATCCATATTTAGAGTTAGAAGAATCTAAGTTTGTAAATGTTTAAGTTGTTATATGATGACTTTTAGGGCTATAGAAACCTACAGGTTGAATCTTAGAAGGAGGTATTAGCATTAGTTGTTATACGTAAAGAAACTATCTTATAGGGTAAGTTTAGTTTTGTGTATTGTTCTATCCACGACTCTAGAGTAAAGTGATTTCAGTTTATACCAAAGTGTATATAGTGGTTCACAGACTTAGAGTGATTTAGAGTAATGTCTTAAATCTAAGGGTGAGATGATAGAACGAGTAATCAAGTGAAGTTTTCAGATGCTAAAAGATGTGCCAGTAAGTTATGGAATTGGCCATGAAAAAGAACGATGCCCAATCTATTCTTACTTTGGCAGTTTACTCTAGTTATTCAAATAAATCCTCATGCTTTATGTTTCAGCTTCATGATCATAGTCTGTGTTCATTCATTTGATAAAGAATCATGTACTCTCCTAGTTCTTAGTATGATGAGTTCTCAGTTTGTTCAGTAGTTAGAATCACTTTCCATAAGTTATGAATTCCAAAAAATTTAGGTCATGCAGTTCATGACTCTTGTGCACATGTGATACACTTAATGATCAGCGAAAATTAAAGTTTATATTAGGTACAACCACAGATTAGATCTCTTTAATGAGTCCATGCCGTGAGTGCTCTATTCCTCACACCTCAGTAGGGTATCCAGTTATGATTAGTACTCCCCTCATCTGGTATTCTAATTTTTCAGTGAAAATTTTCCCTTAGGTCGAGATAGTGATGATCAATAGTTTTCTATATGGAAAGGAGTAAACATTTTTTTTTGATAAAAGATGGTTGTGCGCTTATTTCAGTTGAGGTTGTAATTATGGAGTAATATTGAGGCCAAGTCTTTGATACATGTCAAGATTAGTTGAAGTTGTATGTGTTATATTAGGGAAAAATTGTTCTGTGCTTGTTTTATGCAAGTCCATAAGTTGAATGAATTTTGAGGAAATATTTCTTGTATGGCTTGGTTAGTTGAGAATATTTTATGTGTATCATCTGAATATTGCTGGGAAGTTGCTATGGATAGAAGTATTAGAGAATTTGAGAAAGATTTTTTATGAGTGTTTGTTTAGAAGTGCATATGTAGGTATGAAGATAGGCTTGAATACCTTATTTGTATACATATGAATGGACACTTTGAGTTTTTGTGAATGTCTAATGCGAGGTTGTAGGTGATTTCTGGAGTGTCAATAAGAATTATGCATTAGATGAGGAATTGTGTAATACAGGATGTATTGAATTCATGATTCAAACTAGTACTACATTATTATGTGGTACGTCTTGTGATTTTGAGTCAGGCTTGAAGATGGTGAGGGGATTTAGTTCAGTTTAGAGAGTCAGGCTTGAAGATGGTGAGGGGATTTAGTTCAGTTTAGATATTAGTAGATAGAAATATCAGCGGCCATGTAAGAAAAATAAGTAGAATCAATAAGCATGGTGTTTAAGGGAAAAGTATAGTTGATAGAGTATTTTAGAAGTGTGGCGAACCTTGAAAGTAAGAAGTTGCATTGCCTATGGTTTGGTAATTGTATCCTATTTTATGAGTTACATGTCTATATTCTGTGCTACAGAGTAGTGTCAATGCTATGATTCTGTAGTTTGATGCCTGGTGTAATTTGTACCCAAATCCATTGCTCCCTAATGCTACTGGAGCTTCTTTAGAAAGAGTGTTGAGAGATAATATATTCCATCCATGTAAAATAAGAATCTAGTTCAGTCCATGCATCATGTTTCAGATTCAGCTATTTAGTAATGACAGTTCATAAAAATTCAGCACATAATCCCAAATATTCCCAGATATTTTAGCTCAGATAGTGTAATACCCTGATCCGATCAAAGTACAATTGTCTCATGATTCATACTTTCATAAGTTATCACTCCTCAATTCAATATGTATGATTAGATCATGAACACACCAAGGAATTCTTAGCATGAATCATCTCCTTGAAGCAAGTAAAGTCAAATTAACTCAAAATTCAGTTTCATGATAGAAGTTTAAATGTTTCAAATCAGTTATATCCTTTCTTAGAAGATAAATCATGTCTGTGTTATTCCATACATTTAACCTTCAACATTTCCACCCATCATTTGGGGACAAAAGATTCCAAGGGGGAGATAATGTAACACCCCGCATTTTGGGCTAGAGCGAAAACCATCATTCCTTCGCGTAGATTTTCCAGAAGCCATAAATTCGATGTACATATAGTGTTTTAATCAATTATGAAGTGCGTGAATTTAGTTGAGCATGAGTCTAGATAATAGAGGTCCCTTATCTCAAGGACTAGTTGAAAGCTTTCCTATCGTTTGAGTTTTATTGAGCGTCGAAACTTGGGTAAATTTAAATCTGGAATAACTCCTTGTATATGACGAATTCTGTAGCTTAATATATATAAAATTAAATGTCTTTGAGTCCTCTTTCCAATGGCACAAATTTTGAAAAAATTCAATATCGAAGTAAAAAGTTATGCCCTTTTTACTCCAGCATATCAGGCTGGCAACTGAGTGACGACAATTCTGACGGCTTGTCACAAATCTGCCGACTTGTTAGAATATGTCATCATCCTTAGGAAGAAACCCAAAAATTTCAGCTCCAAGGTGACGACAGAAGATGATGGCTTGTCACTGATCTGACGGCTTGTAAGCCTTGGTCGTCAGCCGAGAATTTCAGCAACTAGGAAGTGATTTCATAGGGGTATTTTGGTCTTTCCCTCACTCCAAAAACCATTCACACGAATTAAATCACCCGTTAAGTGTTATTAATCAACCATTATAAGTTATACAACATCATAAAACTACCTCTTCACTCTCCAAATAAGATCAAAATAGGGTTTTCTCCAAGAACAAGAATTTCAAGAAAATCAAGTCTTAAGTTCAATATCTCGAAGAAACAAATCAAGACCTGGGTTTCATCTATCAAGATCTAGGTTCCATATTTCAACTCTTATAATGTAAGGTACGTGGGGTTTATCCTAAAAACTACATGGGCTTGAAAATACTAGAACATGATTTAAAGATTTTCAAGCATGATTTTAGAAATAGGTTTTGAAATACATGATTTTATTATGCATTATGAATGTTTAAATGCATTGTTGATTTGTCCCTTTGGCCTTGCCCCCTGAGTTCATTTATATGTATACGTATATGTATACAATTTGGGGTTTTAAGATTTTTTGAGAGCATAAATTATGAACTCCCTCTCTTGTGATAAATTAAAGATTTTGGTTTTGTTAGAAAAGAGTTGAAATGCATGTCTTTGATTTGAAAGATGTTTTCTCAATGTCATAGTAGTTGAAACTTTGATTTAGAATTATTCAGTGGGTGTCTTGAGATAAGTATGTTTTGTGTTAAAGAGAAGAATAGCATGAGATAGAGACTTTGGACATGATCACCATTGTTTGTTAAATTGTTGATAAAGAGAATTGTTTGCATGGTTTTACATGAATTTTAAAGCATGAGTTCCTTGAAAAAATTGTTGTTATAGTGGTCCTAAATTTCATGATTTGAAAACAGAGATATAAATTGCTATAAATGGCTCAGAGAATATGACTTACAAGTTAATGGTATCATGATACCATATATGTGTATATACCATGACAGAGTTAAAGATTTCCGAATATATTTTCAGAGCATGGATGTTTAAAGAACTAAAAATAGGCATAAAGAGGGTTAGGGGTTACCCGAAGAAGGCATCAGTTCAAGTAACTCTTAGCCCAAAACTGTATTTGCCGATGCGGGTAGATTATTATTATATGCTAGCGACGGTCGTGTGGCATAGTGGATTCAGAGACTCCGCCCTTGCGGCATACTTGGGTTGGGGGCATGGCTGCCGAGTTAATTACAGATCCCATATAGCCCATAGGATTATAATTTGTAGGGAACACCAGATAGAGCAGAAGTAAGACAAAGAGTGTCATATATTTTTGATGTTTTCAAAAAGTCTTTTAAAATGCCCATGTGATTTCTTACTATAAGATATGTTTATGAACTGCTTTAAATTGCTATCATATATGTTGAATATAAATGATTACTTTGGATTTTCTCTGTATACCAGTACATCTGTATTGACCACCCACCCCTACCTCTCAAGTTCTGAGGCTCTGTCTAGGGTTCCAGATAAGCAGTAGATAATTTAGATAGTATATTAGATTGTGTAGTGGTGAGCCTTCTCTATTCCAGAAGGCCTGTCCTTTCAGATTATGTCATCTATTTCAGTGGTCTACTGGGGGTCTTGTCCCAGTTTTCAGATAGTTGTTAGATTTTCATGTAGTAGAGATTTCGCCGACTTTTCCAGATGTTTTTAGTGATTTTTGGATTTCATTCCATATTGTTAAACTTAATCTAGAGTATGACCATGTTTCTGTATTAGATCGTAATTCTGCATTTCAATTTATTATATGAATGTTGTGCATGACTCTGTGATAGAGTAGGACGTCCGGGCCTTCATGGTTCGGGATGTCCATCACGGCCAGGCCCTCTTTTGGGTCGTGACACACCTTATTCAACTGTCAATAATTAATACACATACACATAGACTAATCATTTTTCTCCACAAACAAGATTGGCATGCCCCAAGTTCATACACTAGGTTAGATATACCACTTATCCAACCAATCCTTTAATTCCTTCTACTTTATTGGGTCCATCCTATAAGGAGGAATAGAGATGTGCTTGGTGCATTGCTCAACATTAATGAATAGTTAATATCTCAATTTGGAGGTGTACCAGATAAATCTGTAAGAAAAACATCCATAAACTCAAGGGCAATATGAATAGAATCCAAAGAAGGTAGGGAATCAATTTTAGAATTATGAATATGGGACAAATAAGATAAAAAAACCTCTCTACCAAACAATGAGCCTGAAGAAATAATATAACTCTCTTTCGACCTAAATGAGGTGCACCCTTCCAAGCTATCCTTGGAACACTTGACAGATAGTCTAGGATAACATGATTAGGAGATAAACAATCCATACCCATGATGGCATCGAAATCAACCATATATAAGATAATCAGATTTACCCAGGTCGCACACCCAATAAAGGTCACAACATATGATTGGTACACCTGATCCTCCACTAAAGAGTCTCCTATAAGGGTAGATAGATGGATTGTCATGGCAAGAGGCTCACTAGTAGAATCAAAACCTAAAGAAAAATATGTACACACATATGAGAAATTCATCTCTAGATTAACTAACAGAGAATCAGATATCAAAAAATAAGGATAATATATGCAATAACGGTACTGGAAGACTCTACCTTTAGTCTGGCAGGTACAGCATAGCATTATCCATGACTACCACCAAACTTAGTTTTCCTATGACCACCACTATGGGTACCACTACCTTTGCATTTCACACCTATAGTGGAATCTCTACCTCTCATTGTCGATAAAAGAGTAGGCCTAAAAACACGATGGACAATCCTTGTCTAAATGGCCAGCCTTATCACACACAAAGAAACACTACATCTCAGCTTAATAGGGGAGGTATGGGCCAGCTAGAATAACCACTCGAATCTAATGAACTATAAAAACAAATACCTGAACCCTATAAGGCATCTGCACCGATCTACCATTATTCCTATGAAAGACTCTATAATTTCTACCTCAAGAAGTGTGACCTCTAAACTCACCATGACAAGGCACCCTTTTGGTGCCTCCCTGAGATGCTTGATGAATAGACTAAGTCATCTTAGAAAAATCCACAACACTCTAAAAATATTCTAGTGCAAAGACTATAAGGGCGGTAGCTAGAAGAAGTAGAACATCTAACTCCTCTTTGAACTTCTGAATCATCTAAACTTGACTGGAATACTGGCATAAGAATATCTAAACAAGTCATGGAAATGTTCCTCATACTTTGGAACAATCATGGAGCCCCACTCTAAGTGATAAAAATCATCTCTTATCTGATCCCTCAAAATATAAGGTACAAACCTATCTAAAAAAGCCTCAACAAACTGATCCCTAGTCATCTCTAGCTAACCAAGAGGTATGTAACTAACAAGTAACCCACATCAATCCCTAGCTATATCTCTATAGTTATAAGTAGTGTAAGTAACCCCATGCGGCTGAAGAAGACTAAACTTAGGCTACTTATTATGCTAATCACTCAAGAACTCATAGGTATCCTCTCCCACAAAACCACTAATCCTGGGTGGACCAAAATAATTAAATCTCTCAAACCTCTTCAAGTCCTTAGAAGACATAACTTTACTCACAATAATAATAGGCATAGTAAATTTGGTTGGCAAAAATCCTACTTGACAGGATAACATAGATGAAGGCTGAACTCCTATTCTTAGAATACCATACTTGGATATCATCACAGAAGGATGAAAAATACTCATATTATATAGAGTACAATTACCAGATATTGGTGCCATTGTAGGTTTCAAACTCAGAATCAGAGTAATACTATAGGTAGACTCTTACCATAGATGGGGCACAATACTTAAAGTTGAAGGAATATCAGGTGCACTTAAAGAAACCCCTCCAAATGAGATAGAAAGAAATCAACGATCTGGGTAAAATAACTCTATGGGACCAGAGTAGGCCCTATATCTCTAGCTGCTTAACATAAGGCTCAAGTGAGAGCCCCTTAGTACTACCGCTGGAAAGTGCAAAACCTTATGCCCATTCAATACCTTAGTTCATCAATGAATCATAAATCTCCATCTAGACAAATATATCTCCTTAAATGATGGCTCAACATCTCTAACCTTAAGGGATTTAGTCCTCACCATTTATTTAGAAACAACTAAAACTCAATTTAGAATAAAGGAATTGGAAAAAATTGCACGATAAGGAAAATATAAGAGAAGTTTCCTAAAGATATGTTAAAGCCTCTCAAAGATAGATGTAGATTTCTAGAAACCAATCTATTAGACTCTACTAGTCATCTTGTTCTTACACTGAAGACATCAATGAACCTGGCTTTGATACCAATTTTTCTGTAATACCCCGAGATTACCAACCGATAGTAGAACCATTATTCAAGCTCATGAGAAATAAATTCTAGTTATTTTGTAGTTTTATGATCAGGTTAAAATATTTTAAGGCCTCAAATACATCCTCGCTATTAGACGACTCAAAACATTCCATATCTATTGAATTCTTGGGAAGGATATTGGTATAGTCAACTTCAAATGATAATATCTCTCATTATACTATAAATTTTTAGCTCACTACCTTCTAAAAGATATATAATTGAATTATATTTTCAACGATACCAATTTCGCCCAAATCCGATATCGAAGCAAAAACTTATGCCCATTTTACTCTAACATGTCAGCCTGGAAATTGAGTGATGACATTGCTGATGACTTATGACATTTCTGATGACTTATCAGCTAATTTAGTCAGCCTTAGGTAGAAACCCATTAATTTAAGGTCCTAGGTGATGACCTAGGCTGATGGGCTATCACAGATCTAACAGCTTACTAGCCTTGGTCCTCTGCTGAGAATTTCAGCAACTAGGAAGCAGTTTCATAGGGGTATTTTAGACTTTTCCTTCACCTTCCATGACTTAAATAATCAAAATCATGTAAATAACCATAATAGATAATTTTTAAAAAACCTTAAATACTCTCCATTCTAAAGAACAAGAAAATTAGGGTTTCCTCTTAAGATTATCTCCCAAGAACAAGATTAAAGCTCTCTTCCAAGAAAATCAATAAATTATCATTCTCAATTCAAGAACCTTCAAGAAAAGTAATTATCTTTGAAGATTAAAGATTTTGAGGTATGTTAGATGTTTATTATTGGGTTTCTTTCACCCAAGAAGTTCAAGAATACTTTTATAAATTCATGATTTTATATTTAAGAGATTGTCATAATTTTTTTATATAGAAATTGAAGTTCATATTGTGGATGAGTTTTAATTCATGACTTGATTTCAAAGATCCGAGATTTGATCCTACAATGTGATGTTCATGTTAAAATCCCTTCAATTTGTATGATATTGATGTATTCATAATAATTTAGTATAGAATCTGTGGTGTAACCAAAGCATGCTCCCTATATGTTTGATAGAATTCTTAAGTACTGAGAATAGTTCATTTTTAGAATGTTAAGCATGAAATCCCCAATTATGTGATAACTATGCATGCCAAGTGTTTGTTCAAATGCCTTAGTGAATGTATTATGATAAGTTGCATGCATTCTTATCCATGTGTATTCCTTATTGAACAACTATGAGGTATTAATATGCAAAACCTATACATTTACATGTTTATGACATTTAAGTAATTGACAAGATATTGTATGGATTGTGTTGTGAATGAAAGCCCATTGTCGTGATATTTAAGTGCAGTCCTATCTTATTTATTTATGCTATCGAGTCCTAGGGGTATTTATACTCGAAAACTTAGTTGTTTGTCTAGAGCTGAGTCAGTCTCAAGATAATCTCAATCATGCTTTGATCCGTAGAATTCAGTCAGTGACAGAACATAAAGAAAATTTAGTAATCTCAGTACTAGTTTAATCCTGTATAAATATTCAGTCAAATAAAGCTTAGTACTTAGTTCCAATTTTAGTAAAGCTTAGTAAGTCACAGAACTCAGTCACATTTAGAAAGAAAGTACAATTTATAAGTAATCCGTCAGATAATGGAACCAAGTGAACTCAGTCAGATCAGTAAAGATATATGATGAGTAGCAGACTCAGCTCAGTTTAAGTTTAGTTAAGATTCAGTTCAGAGTCCTTAAGTTGGGAGCAGGAGCTAGCACCAAGCGAGTGCAGGGATGACAAATTTCCCTTTAGAGAGGCAGAGTCGTTAGCATCAATCCCTAAACTCCAAAAGTACGTAGCTAGCGCAGGACCAAGAGTCACCCATTAGATGAAGGCTTTACTATCATGATGCCTTAGGCTTGACTTCCTGTTTAGGTAACCAGTTAGAGAGGCTTGAACATAGAAGAGGTCTTTACCCGTGGCACAGTATTGACACCCTTCTAGCTAGGGTTAAAGGCTGGATCCTACTAGATCAGATTTGGGGAATGTCAGTTAAGTGAGAACTCCCACAATTACAGCCACAGTTTTAGTCTCAATCTTTAGAATAGAAATTAAGAACTTTAGGACTGTCAGCTACATTCACTCACCTCAGTAAGAACTTAGATAGTTCCACAGATTCATAGACCACCCACTAGATAGGCCTGGTCTCAAATAAAGTAAGTTAGTATCAGTATCAACAGATCTATAGATCACCCATTAGATAGGCCTGATCTCAAGATCAGTTAATTATTATCCTTATTAGCAGATTCAGAGATCACCCACTAGATAGGCTTGATCTCAAATTTCTTCAATTATTATTCTTATAAGAATACTCAGAGATAACCCGCTAGATAGGCCTGATCTTTGATACAATCAGTTAGCATCAGTAAACTCAGATTTCAGTTTTTGCAGCTTAAGATACTCAAAATTTTAGTATGTTCAGAAACCTCATATTGATAGTTTATTCAATATCATATATCAGATTCAGTCCAAGTATGCTCAGTCATAGTATGCACAGTATGTTCAGTAGTTACATATTCTCTATGTATGTTAATCTAGCTCTTGCATATCATTTAGTTAGTTATTGATCATACATATAGCCTTTGCATTTAGCCTTACCTTATCTAACATACCAGTACATTAAAAGTACTGACGCATACTTTTCTCTTATGCTATGGTGTCTTATACCATAGGTTCAGAAGCGCAAGATCGAAAACACCCTTAGCAGTCCAGACTCAGCCAAAAGTAGTAGAAGTAGCAGTGAGTCCTCTTTATTTCAGTATGATCCTTATTTTATTATGGAATTAGAATTTGTTTATTTTTAGTAGGCAGATTTTGTTGGGGAAATGTCCCATCAATTCCACAGTTCAGACAGTTTAGAAGCTAACAGGCTACAGTGTTTTTAGACAGATGTATAAGTATTTAATTTTCAAATTTGTTTATTTTAGATGTTTTGAACCTTATGGCAAGATTTTGCTAGTTTCTGTATTTATTTTATTATAATATGCAATGCTTAGGTATAGATATAAAATAATGGTTAGCTTATGGTCCTTTAGGACACAAGCACCGTGTTGCAATTTAGTTATAGAAAATTGGGGCATTACAAACTTGGTATCAGAGCCTAAGGTTCAATAGAGTCCTAGTTAGTCTGAAAGATAAATATAGTAGAGTCTTGTACATGGGTGTGTTCAGCACTATATTTATGTATAGGAGGCTATATGATGTTCATAGGAACAATTTCCCTTCTTTTATGTCTCAGATCATGCTATAGAAAGGTTCTATCAGAAACTTATGTGAATTCTCATCGGGTTCTATTGATGTCAACTTTACCTTACTTTTAAGGTAACAAAAGTAGTGAATCCCAAAGTCCTACAGATAGAGCTTTCTCAGACTGTCCCCGCAGATAATTTTGGGATAGTGTTGTCTAAAGTTGGGCAGAGTATGTTTCATGGGGTTGGTTGTGTTAAAGGTGAATCAATAGGGCTTGAAATAATGTAAGCAAGAGTTTAAGTTTAGTAATTCAATGTTATATGTGTCGTTGTTATGAGTATAGTTGTAATCCTTATGGTATGGAGAGAATATAAGTTTAAGATATGTGATATTTGAAGGCTAGGATGAGAGTAGCCAGATTATTAAAGATTTACACTATGTATGAAGGTATTGATATATGTTAAAAGAAGTAATATTAGCATCCCATGATAGTAGATGATGTAATGTTGATACATAAGTGGCTAGATATGTTTTAGAGATTTGCATCAGTAGGGTACCAATTCTGGTACCAATAGTGGTCAGCGTCAGAACAGATTTTATGCACTTCAGGCTCACCATGATCAAGAAAGTTTCCCTAACATAGATTCAAGTACGTTATGAGTCTTTTATCTTTATGATATGAATTGTTAGGTCCTTTTCTCCTGTTTGAGCTTATGTTTTCAGCATGAGTTAGTCAGTAGAACCAGTAAGTCAGTATATAGCAGTCAGATAGTCAGATTCGTATAGTTTGTTTTCTCATCTTTTCATCTAATCATGCTATCAGAAATCTCAGGCATGTAACTATTTAGATATATAATATTATAGTAGTTATGAGTATAACTCAGTTCATGCGTCATGTAATAGATTCAGATCCTAAATTTTTAGTTATCAAGCAGTTCATAGGTTCCTTGTGCATCGCCTTATTTTTCACAAGTACTTCAGTGAAGTAAGTGTTCTTAAAGGGACATAGTATCCCAAGGGGAGATATCCTATAACTCCCTGATGTTTTCAATTCCTAAAACCAATTCAATTTTATGCTAAGATTCTCATTATATGCTTTACATCAATTATCATTGCATAGTCAGTCATGCTTTCAAGAGTCATTTCTTTCAAATATTCATGCATTAGATATGTATGTTCCGTAGGAAAGTTTAGTTCATCAATGTATTCAGTCATACGTGCATGAGAGCAACTCAGTGACATATCCATACATCAGATATGCATGTTCATTATGAGAATTCAACTTATCAATAGTTTTAGCCGTGTATCCTATGCATCGGATATGCATGTTAGAAATAAGAACTCAGAATATTAGTAGTTCCAGTTGCATACACATGTTTTAGATATTATTTTCCCTCAAGTAAACTCTGTCGATCAGTACTCTTAGCCTAACCAGCGACATTCGAGGACGAATGTTCCCAAGGGGGAGATATTGTATTATCTTGAGATTTGCAACCGATAGTAGAACCATGCTTCAATCTCATGAGAAATAAATTCTAGTGATTTGGCTGTTTTATGATCAAGGTTTATGTATATTAAGGCTTCAAATACTTCCTAGCTATTAGACGACTTAAAACATTCCTTACCGATTGAGATCTTGGTAAGGATATTCGTATAGTCAAATTCAAATGGGAATATCTCTCGTTATAATATGAATTTTCGAGATAATGACCTACTAACAGAGAGATAATTGAATTATCCTTACAATAATAACAATTTTGCCCAAATCTGATATCGGAGCAAAATATTATGCCTATTTTACTCTAGCATGTCAGCCTGGAAACTGAGTGATGACATTTTTGATGACTTATCATATTTCTGATGACATTTCTAAGGACTTATCACATTTATGATGACTTATTACATTTGTGACGACTTATCAGCTAATGTCATTAGCCTTAGGAAGAAACCCATCAATTTTATGTCCTAGGTGATGACCTGGGCTGATAGGCTATCACAGATCTGACAAATTATCAGCCTTAGTAGTTAGCCAAGAATTTGACCAATTAGGAAGCATTTTCGTAGGGGTATTTTGGACATTTTATTCAACTTCAACGACTTAAATCATCAAAATCACATACATAACCATCATAGGTTAGTTTTAAAAACCCTTAAATCCTCACTACTCTCAAGAACAGGAAAATTAGGGTTTCCTCTCAAGATTATCTCCTAAGAAAAAAGATTAAAGCTCTCCTCCTAGAAAATAGGAAATTATCATTCCCAATTCAAGAAGATTCAAGAAAAGTCATTGTCTTTCTAGATTAGTGCTTTGGGGGTACGTTAGATGTTGATTCTTGGGTTCCTTTCACCCAAGAAGTTCAAGAATCCTTTTCTAAAATCAAGAGTATATATTTATGAGATTGTCATGATTTTTGTAAATAGAAATTGAAGTTCATGTTTTGGATGAGTTTTAATTCATGACTAGATTTCAAAGATCTGAGCTTTGATCCTACTATGTGATGTTCATGATAAAATCCCTTCAAGTTGTATGATATTGATGAATTCATGATAATTAAGTATAGAATTTGTCGTTTAACCAATGCATGCTCCCCATATGTTTGATAAAATACTTAAGTAAAGAGAATAGTGCCTTTTTAGTATGTTAAGCATGAAATCCCTAATTATGTGATAACTAGTGCATGCCAAGTGTTTATTGAAATGCCTTAGTGAATGTATTGTGATAAGTTGCATGAATTCTTATCCATGTGTATTCCTCATTGAAAAACTATGAGATATTAGTATCCATACACTATACATTTACATGTTTATGACATTCAAGTGACTGACTAGATATTTTATGGATTATGTTATAAATGAAAGCCCATTGCCATGATATTCTTTTGTGGACCAGTCTTATTTATTTATGCTATTGAGTCCTGGGGGTATTTATACCCAGGAATTTAGCTACTTATCTAGATCCGAGTCTGTCTCAAGATAATCTCAGTCGTGCTATAATTCGTAGAATTCAGTCAGGGACAAAACATTAAGAAAATTCAGTTATCTTAGTACTAGTTCAATCTAGTGTCATTATTCAATCTAACCAAGCTCAGTACTCAGTTAAGATTTTAGTAAAGCTTAGTAAGTCACAAAACTCAGTCATATTCAGGCAGAAATAATAATTCATAAGTATTCCATCTGATAATGGAACCAAGTGAACTCAGTTTGATCAGTAAAGAAATATGATTAGTAACAGATTCAGCTCAGTATAAGTTTGGCTAAGAATCAGTTCAGAGTCCTTCAGTTAGGAGTAGGAGCTAGAACAAAGTGAGTGCAGGGATGACGGCTTTCCCGTTAGAGAGGTAGAGTCGTTAGCAGCAATCCCTAAACTCTAGAACTGCATAGCCAGCGTTAGACCATGAGTGACCCGATAGATAAAGGCTTGACTAACATACTACCTTAGGCTTGTCTTCTTGTTTAGGGTCACCCGTTAGAGAGGCTTGACCATAGTAGAGGTCTTTACACATGGCACAGTATTGACACCCTTCCAGCTGGGGTTACAGGTTAGACCTCACTAGATCAGATTTGGCGCATGTCAGTTAAGTAAGAACTCCCAATATTATAGCCACAGTTTGAGCCTCAATCTTCAGAATAGATATTCAAAAATTCAGGACTGTCAGATATAGTTACTTAGCTCAGTAAGGAACTTAGATATTTCCACAGATTCATAGACCACCCACTAGATAGGCCTGGTGTCGCATAAAATATATCAGTATCAGTACAAATAGATCTAGAGATCAGCCATTAGATAGGCCTGATCTCAATCTTATGTAATCATTATCCTTATCAGCAGATTCAGAGATCACCTACTAGATAGGCTTGATCTCAAATCTCTTTAAGTATTATTCTTATCAGTATACTCAGAGATCACCCAATAGATAAGCCTGATCTCTGATACAGTCAGCTAGCATTAGTAAACTCAAATTTTGATCTTAGTAGATTCAAATTCTTAGAATTTTAGTATGTTCAAAAACCTCAGATTGACAATATATTCAGTATTAGTTATCAAATTTAGTCAGAGTATGCTCAGTCACAGTATGCACAGTATGTTCAGTAGTTACATATTCTCTATGTTTGTTAATCCAGCTCTTGCATATCATTCAGTTAGTTATTGATCATGCATATAGCCTTTGCATTTAGCCTTACCTCATCTAATATACCAGTACATTAAAAGTAATACTTCTCTCTTGTTCTATGGTGTCTTATACCATAGGTTCAGAAATTCGAGATCGAGAGCACCCTTAGCAGTCTAGACTCAGCCAGAATAAGTAGAAGTAGCAGTGAGACCTCTTCATTCAAGGATGGCCCTTATTTTACTATTGCATTAGACTTAGTTTATTTTCAACAGGCGGAGTTAGATGGGGACATGTCCCATCAACTCTAAAGTTCAAATAGTTTAGAGGCTAACAGGCTACATTATTTTTAGATAGATCTTTAAGTATTCAATTTTTAGATTTGTGTATTTTAGATGTTTTGAACCTTATGGAAAGTTTTTGATAGCTTCTGCATTTATTTGATTATATTATGTAGTGCTCAGGTATAGATATCAGAAAAGGGTTAGCTTGTGGTTTATTGGGATCATAAGCACTGTGTGGCATTTCGATTATAGAAAATTGGGGCATTACAAACTTGGTATTGGAGCCTTAGGTTCAGTAGAGTCCTAGAAAGTCTGAAAGTTGCATCTAGTAGAGTCTTGTACATGGGTGTGTTGCGCTCCACATATATGTATAGGAGACTATATGATGTTTATATGAATAGATTCCCTTCTTTCATGTCTCTATTTAAGAAACTTATGTTGATTCTCATCGTGTTCCATTCATGTCAACTTTATATTAAGTTTAAGGTAACAGAAGTAATGAAGCCCAAAGTCCTATAGATAGAGCTTTCTCAGACAGTCCGCGCAGATTGTTTCACGATAGTGTTGTCTAAAGTTGGGCAGAGTATGTTTCATGGGGTTGTTATAATAAAGGTGAATCAATCGGGCTTGAAATAATGTATGCAAGAGTTTAAGTTTAGTAATTCAAAGTTATATGTGTCATTGTTGTGAGTATAGCGGTAATCCTCAAGGTATGGGTAAAATATAAGTTTAAAATATGTGACATTTGAAGGCTAGGATGAGATTAGCAAGGTTATGAAAGATTTGTTGATATTTATGTTATGATTTATAAACTATACTTGAAATTTTGAAAAATTTAAGTTGGTGGACTTTAGACTATGTATGAAGGTGCGGATGAAAGTTAAAAGATGTGATATTAGTAGCCCATGATATTAGCGGATGTTATGTTGATGTATAAGTGCCTAGACATGTTTTAGAGATTTGCGTCAGTAGGTTGCCACTTCTGGTACCAATAGTGGTAAGTATCAGAAAAGAATTTATGCACTTTAGGCTCACTATGATCAAGAAAGTTACCCTAACATACATTCGGGTACGTTATGAGTATTTTATCTATATGATATGCATTGTTAGGTCTTTTTCTCCCATTTGAGCTTATCTTTCTAGCATGAGTTAGCCAGTAAAACCAGCAAGTCAGTTTAACAGTTAGGCAGTCAGAATCGTATAGTTTGTTTTCTCATCATATTATCTAATCATGCTATCAAAAATCTCAGGCATGTAACAATTCCAAGATAGAATATAATAGTCATTGTGAGCATAACACAGTTCATAGGTCATGCATTAGATTTATATTCCAGATGTTTAGTTATCAACCAGTTCAGAGGTGCCTTGTGCATCGCCTTAGTTTTCTCAAGTACTTCAGTAAAGTAAGTGTTCTTAGAAGTACATAGTTTCCTAAGGGGGAGATACCCTATAACTCTCCGATGTTTTCAATTACTTAAACCCATTCAGTTTTATGCTCATATTCTCATTACAAGCATTACATCAGTTATCATTGTATAGTCAGTCATGCTTTTAAGAGTCAGTTCATTAAAATATTCATGCATTTGATATGTATGTTCAATAGAAAAGTTCAGTTCAACAATGTATTAAGTCATGCATGCATGAGAACAACTCAGTCAAGTATCCATGCATCAGATATGCATGTTCATTCTGAGAATTCAACTTATCAATAGTTTCAACCGTGTGTCCCATGCATCAGATATGCATGTTCGGAATAAGAACTTAGAATATTAGTAGTTCCAGTTGCACACACATTTTTTATATATTATTGTCCCTCAAGTAAGCTCATCCGATTAGTACTCTTATCCTAACAAGCGACATTCAATGATGAATGTTCCCAAGGGGGAGATATTATAATACACCATAATTTCCAACCGATAGTTGAATTATTCTTCAAGCTCATGAGAAATAAATTCTAATTATTTGGTAGTTTTATGATCAAGGTTGATGTATATTAAGTCCTTAAATACGTCCTATCTATTAGACGACTCAAAACATACCTTACCGATTGAATTCTTGGGAAGAAATTTGATATAGTCAACATCAAATGGGAATATCTCTCATTATACTATGAATTTTTTATATAATTACCCACCAGCAGATACATAATTGAATTATCTTTCCAATGATAACAATTTAGCCCAAATCTGATATCGGAGTAAAAAGTTATGCCTATTTTACTCCAGCATGTCAATCTGGAAACTGAGTGACGACATATCTGAAGAATTATCACATTTCTGACGACATTTCTGATGAATTATCATATTTCTGATGATATTTCGGATGACTTATCAAATTTCTGATGACTTATCAACTAATGTCGTCAGCCTTAGGCAGAAACCCATCAATTTCAGGTCCTAGGTGGCGACCTGGGCTGACAGGCTATCACAAATTTGATGGCTTATAAGCCTTAGTCATCAGTTGAGAATTTTACCTTCTAGGAAGCTGCTTTGTAGGGGTATTTTAGACTTTTCCTTCACACTCAATGACTTAAATCATCAACATTATGTATATAACCATCATAGATCAGTTTTAAAAACCCTTAAATCCTCTCCACTCTCAAGAACAAGAGAATTAGGGTTTCCTCTCAAAATCATCTCCCAAGAACAAGATTAAAGCTTTCCTCCAAGAAAACCAAGAAATTATCATTCCCAATTCAAGAAAATTCATTTTCTTTCAACATTAAAACTTTTGAGGTATGTTAGATGTTGATTCTTGGGTTCCTTTCACCCAAGAAGTTCAAGAATCCTTTTCTAAAATAAAAATTATATATTTATGAGATTGTCATGATTTTTGTAAATAGAAATTAAAGTTCATGTTGTGGATGAGTTTTAATTCATGACTTGATTTCAAAGATCTGAGCTTTGATCCTACTATGTGATATTCATGATAAAATCACTTCAAGTTGCATGATATTGATGTATTCATGATAATTAAGTATAGAATCTATGGTATAACCAAAGCATGCTCCCATATGTCTGATAGAATGCTTAAGGAAAGAGAATGGTGCCTTTTTAGTATGTTAAGTATGAAATCACCAATTATATGATAACTAGTGCATTCCAAGTGTTTGTTGAAATGCCTTAGTTAATTTATTGTGATAAGTCATATGCATTCTTATCCATGTGTATTACTTATTAAAAAACTATGAGATATTAGTACGCATACCCTATACATTTACATATTTATGACATTCAAGTGATTGATGAGATATCGTATGGATTGTGTTGTGAATGAAAGACCATTATCATGATATTCAAGCATGGTCCTATCTTATTTATTTATACTATCGAGTCATGTGGGTATTTATACCCGAAAACATAGTTGCTTGTCTACAGCCAAGTAGGTTTCAAGATAATCTTAGTCATATTATGATACATAAAATTCAGTCAGTGATAGAACCTTAAGGAAATTTAGTAATCTCTATACTAGTTCAATCCAGTATCTGTATTCAGTCTAATCGAGCTCAGTACTGAGTTTAGATTTCTGTAAAGCTTAGTAAGTCACAAAACTTAGTCACATTCAAAAAAAAGTAGAATTCATAAGTATTATGTCAGATAACGAAACCAAGTGAACTCAGTCAAATCAGTAAAGAAATATAATTAGTAACAGATTCAGCTCAGTTTAAGTTCAGTTAAGAATCAGTTCAGAGTCATTCAGTTGGGAGTAGGATCTAGGACCAATTAAGTTCAGGGTTGACAGCTTTCCCATTAGAGAGGCATAGTCGTTAGCAGCAATCCCTAAACTCCAGAACTGCGAAGCCAGCATAGGACTAGGAGTCACCTGTTAGATAAAGGCTAGACTATAATACTGCCTTAGGCTTGACTTTCTTTTAAGGGTTGCCCGTACAGAGGTTTGACCATAGCAGAGGTCTTTACTCGTGGCACGATATTGAAACCCTTCCAACTGGGGTTACAGGTTGGACCGCACTAGATCAGATTTGGGGCATGTCGGTTAATTGAGAATTCTCACAATTATAGACACAGTTTGAGTCTCAATCTTCAAAATAGAAATTAAAAATTTAGGACTGTCAAATACAATCACTCAGCTCAGTAAGGAACTTAGATAGTTCCACAAATTCATAGACCACCTACTAGATAGGCCTGGTCTGAAATAATGTAAGTCAGTATCCGTACCAATAGATCTAGAGATCACCTGTTAGATAGGCTTGATCTCAATCTTAGTTAATCATTATCCTTATCAGCAGATTCAGAGATCACTTACTAGATAGGCTTGATCTTAAATTTCTTTAATTATTATTCTTACTAGTATGCTCAGAGATCACCTGCTAGATAGGTCTTATGTCTGATACAGTCAGTTAGCATCAGTATACTCAGATTTAGTTTTAGTAGCTTCAAATACTTAGAATTTTAGTATGTTCAAAAACCTTAGATTGATAATATATTCAGTATCAGTTCCAGTATGTGTAGTCACAGTAAGAACAGTATGTTCAGAAGTTACAGATTCTCTATGTATGCTAATCTAGCTCTTGCATATCATTTAGTTAGTTATTGATCTTGCATATAGCCCATACATTTAACCTTACCTCATCTAGCATACCAGTATATTCAAAGTTTTGACGTATTCTTTTCTTTTACACTATGGTGTCTTACACCATAATTTCAGAAGTGCGAGATCTAGAGCACCCTTAGCAGTCCAGACTTAGCTAGAAGCAGTAGAAGTAGTAGTAAGTCCTCTTCATTTGAGGATGATCCTTAATTTATTATGGCATTAGACTTAGTTTATTTTCAGCAGGAGGATTTAGTTGGGGTCATGTCCCATCAACTCCACAATGCAAATAGTTTAGAGGCTTTTAGGCTACAGTGTTTTCAGACAGATGTATAAGTATTAAGTTTTCAAATTTGTGTATTTTTGATGTTTTGAAACTTATGGCAAGTTTTTGCCAATTTCCGTATTTATTTTAATATATTATACAGTGCTCAGGTAAAGATATCAGAAAAGGGTTAGCTTGTGGTCCTTCGGGACCATGAGGATCGTGTGGTATTTTTGTTATAGAAAATCAGGGCGTTACATTTTCATGACTCAAAAACTAAGGGTCATGATAGCTCTTATCTCAACAAGGCTTGACAAGTAAGCCTATCAAAGAAACTGATATGAAATAAGAAAAACAACACCAAATTCTAAGGTAAGGCCACTATTGTAAAGTTAAAAACACACATATATATATAATAGTAGTAGAAAAGTATTGTATAAAGATATCCTAAATCTTTCAAAATTCAAAGTTATAGTGTAAGAACTGACTAAATGTATCTCGAAGTAAAAATATACAATAGATAGTCCATAACAGAACATAATCTATCTCAAAATATAAAAACAAGACTTAAACTAAACAAGAGGAGGTAATACATAAACTCTGGAAGCATAAATTAATAACTACCTTGAAAATACTCCAAACAGCACCTGAATTAGCTACCATGCAGCTCATTCGTACCTAGATCTGGACCAAAACGGCAGAGTCATGGTGTGTACGGTGTACATGCTCTCAATAGGTATCATAGGCCAACTACGTAAAGTAGAAAATAAAGTATATAAAATACATACTATGGGAATGTCACCTATAATTAAAATTTATCCCAAACGCGTAACCACATCATCTCCACTAATAGTTCTACAATATCCATATATACCAAATACAAGTAGAGTAAAGAAGCATAAATAGTTAGATATCAAAAAAAGAACAAGAATATAACACAGAGTGTGCACATTCTATGAAATGCAATAAAGATAATAATGACGATGATAATGATGATAATGTGATGCTTGATATTATCGCACAACCTCCATATACATCTACCGAGTTGTTCTCCTAAGGTAGGACTCATCAAGGCTTTGTCAACCCATATACAGTCCAATAACCATTACCAATCCAATATCTATAACTCCTCTCTGGCACATACAATGATAGAGGGTTTTTAAAGATATCATATTTTGTATTAGAAAATCCAATAGTTCTGTAGTGGTATAAATATTTCATAAATGTATATGATATGAGGATGTATTTCTCACAACAACCAAGAATAAGTATTTCCAAATCCAACTAATATACCAACTATGTGAGACCAAATCCACTCAATATGCTAAACCATCCATGAATCCAATATAGTCCATAAACTAATAGAGTAAGATATACAAAAATATGCCACTTGATACCACATAAATACCAACTTAGATATTTTCCACCAGGAATAAAGAAATCAATTAAATAATTACCGAGTCAATAGCATCATATAAACCCTATTCGATCACACATAACAAATAATGTCTCAAACTACCAAATAACAATATCACAGGCCCTCACACAGGTCCAAAACAATAATAAAGCCACTTTCATGATTAGTTCCCATACCCCTAAAATGCTTTTATATCAACATTAACTACCTAAACCAGTCTGAAAAAATTTAAGCTATAACCTATATCAAATGAACAAATCGGGTCTAAAAGCCTTCAATATGAAGACTTCCCCTCATGAATGGACTGAGAATAAACTAAAAAAATACAAATATTGAATATACACATCAAAATAAAGCCAATAATATCAATATTTCCTAACTTTGAGTTGGGGTCAAAATGGACCCTAAAAATGGGTTTTCAAAAAAAAAGGCAAAACTAAAATTTTAGTCCATAAATGTATAACCCATTATAAGAAGAATCCATAGAAGAAAACCCAAGTGAAAATGGGTTGAAATTGGGGTTTAAATTTATGAATTACTAATTTAGGCCTTCCGAACCAAAATCCACCTTCAGAAACCAAGTTTTAATAAGATCTAAATGACAAAAATTGAAGAAAATAATTAAAATATAGATTAAGAGCTTACTCAATCTTGAAAATAAAATATAGATTAAGAGCTTACTCAAGCTTGAAAATAAAATAAATTGCCTAGATTCTCTAAAATTCAGAGCTCCAAGCCTCACGAATAGTGGAAGAATTGAGAAAGATAAATATTTATATTACCTAGGTACTACTAAAGTAGTCTATGCCCCTAGGCTGCTGTGGTTGTTAATGCTAAAGTATCTAAGTGTCACTAAAATGGTACCTATGTACTCGCACTAGGCCACTTAAGTGAACAAGTGGTGCTAAAAAGGCTAGAACTTTAGTAGCCAACTTGATGTTAAAATGGCATATGCTAGGCTAGAAGGGCCACTTAAGCACTATATGGTTGCTAAAATGTCCTCCGCTAAAGCACCCAAAGGGATCAGATGAGATATACTTGCTATAATGCACTATTTTATGACTTATTATTTGAGGGATCAGATGAGAGATGATCTTGATTACTTGGAGTAGTGATCTATCATTGTTATGGAGTGTGAGGCATATTTTCATGCCTTGTCCAGATATTCTTATACCAGTGTTTCCACCGAGTTTGAAAAAACTCAAACATTTATGAAGGGGTTGGATATTTATATTGTGTTGATAATGCCCAGATGGTACTATCAAGGGCATCATTTCTGAGTTCAGTGGATCATTCTAAGATGGTTGATTATATTCTTTAAGCATCTTAGGGAAGCGCCAAGAGGGTGCATTACCAATATGAGTTTTTAGGTCACACACCTCGAGGCAGATATTCTAAAAGCTTCCATGAGTTTCATGGTGGACTAGTGCAGGTAGTCTTATAGGGTTCAAGTATTGTGTCTCCTAGTTCAGCTACTTCAGGTGGTCATTTTAATCAGCCATACCTCCTCCTATTTAATCAAGTCATAGGTTTTTCTTTGTATGTGATGAGGTAGCTATTTGGGTAAAGTCTATCCTTACTGTGTTTCTTGTCCTACTCTTGTATCAATAATTGGATGTAGATGTACTATTGGAAATGCATAAGGCAGAGATAATAGTGCCTATGGTGGTGGTCGTAGGGCTACTTAGTTGGGTGGTTGTCATGAAAAGTGCTATGCTATAGTAACAGAGCCTGTTGTCATTCCTATCCATGTATCTACCCTTATAGTAGAGTCTTTAGTGGCGGATCGAGTAAACCAATCTTGTGTTGTGACCTTTGCTGGGTGTAAGGCATGAGTAGAACTGATTGTCCTAGAAATGGTGGATTTTGTTGTCATCTTGGTTATGAATTGATTAGCTCATTATCATGTTGTCCTATATTGCCGTGCTAAAATCATGACCTTAGCTTCACTAGGTGTGGGAAATATAGGTTAGATAGGTGTGATTCATTTAGGTCCTAGGAGAGTTATATTTTTTCTTTAGGCTTGTTGCTTGATTGAGAAGTGATGTTTGTCTTATCTTTTCCATATTTGTGATACTAGTGTTGATTCACCGCCTTCTTTTGATTTTGTGCCTATTGTCCATGAGTTTATGAATGTTTTCCCTATAGATTTGCCTTGTATGTCTCTGAATTATGATATTGACTTCTCTATTAATGTTAAGCCAGGCACCAAACCCAATTCTTTTCTTCCTAATAAGATGGTCCTATCAGAATTGAAGGAATTAAAGGATTAGTTATAGGAGATGTTGGATAAGTTATTTTTTTAAACCTAGTGTATCACCTTGGGGTACTTTTATATTTTTTCTGAATAAGAAGGATGGGTCTATGCATATCTGTGTTGATTATCGACAGCTAAATAAGGCAATAATTAAGAATAAGTATCCTTTTCCTCATATTGATAATTTATTTTATCAACTTTCGGATGATTTGGTGTTTTGAAAGATTTATTTGAGATTCGAGTATTACCATTTTATATTTAGAGCTTTGAAATTCCAAAGACCACTTTTATGAGTTAGTACAATTATTATGAGGTTTTGTTCATATCCTTTCGGTTGACCATTGCCCCAGCAACATTCATAGAGTCATTGAACCGATTATTTTGACCTTATTCGACTCTTTTGTCATTGTATTTATAAATGATATCTTGGTGTTACAAGATTGAGATCGACCACAAGGAGTATTTTCAGATTGAAATACAGATATTGAGGGTTGAGAAGTTGTATGCTAAGTTCTCCTAGTATGAGTTTGGGTTAGTGTCTATTTCTTTATTGGGTCATATGGTGACCAAGGATGGTATTATAGTTTATCCAACCAAATTTTCATTAGCTCATTGGCTAGTCTTATTTCTCCTATCGAGATTTGGAGTTTTATTTGTTTAGCATATTACTATGCCGCTTTGTTAAGGGTTTTTAAATATTGTAGTTCCATTAACCAAGTTGACTCCGAAGATGATTTTTTTCAGTGGTTTTATGCTTGTGAGGTAAGCTTTCAAAATCTCAAGGATTTGTTGAATAAGTTCCTATCTTGACTTTGCCTAAGGAAGGCATGGGTTTTACTATCTTTTGTGGTACTTTAGGTGTTGGGTTAGGTGTTGTTTTGATGCAGGAAGGCAAGGTGAGTGCATATACTTCTCATTATTTAAAGATCGATGAGAAAAATTACCCTACCCTTGATTTGGAGTTGTGCGTAGTTGTTTTTTCTTTGAAGTTGTAGAGACACTACTTGTATGACGTTTATTGTGAGATTTTTTGAGATCTTCATGGCCTTCAATATTTGTCTACTCAGTGAATCATAATATTATGCATCCTTATTGGGTTAAGTTGCCTAAGTACTATGATCTTACTATCTTTAATCATCCGTGCAAGGCTAACATAGTTGCAGATGCCTTAGGCTAGAAGTCGAAAAACATGGGTAGCTTAGTGTATTTTATGACTCAGTAGAGGCTTTTGGACTTAAAGGTTCAGTCTTAAGCTAACCAGATAGTTAGGCTTGATATTTTAACATCTGGGCATATTTTGGCATTTGTGGAGGCTAGGTTTTCCTTGATGTAGCAGATTCAGATTCATTAGTTTGAAGATGTTTGGTTTATAGTAATTCAAGATAAGGTGTTGATTAAGAGACTAAAGAAGCCTCACTTGATTTCGATGGTGTATTGAGGATTAAATTTCCGAGTTTGTATGCTGGGAGTGGGTTATTAGATTAGATTAACTTTGGAAAAGGCTCATTGTCCTAGTTATTCCATCCATTTGGGAGTGTCTAAGATGTATTATAATTTAAGACAACACTACTAGTAAGGTTTTATGTAGAAGAATGTAGCAAATTTTTTAGTTTGTTGTTAGCAAGTGAAGGACGAGCATTCGAATCCTGGTAGTTTGCTTCAAAGGTTTCCCATTCATGAGTGGATTGGCAATAGATCACTATGGACTTCTTGATTAGATTGCCTCATACTTCTCATGGTTATAATAGTGTTTGGGACATCATGGATCGATTAACCAAATTTTCTTATTTTATTCTTATTTAGGTTTCTTTTAGTGCAGAATGGTTGGCCCGTATCTATATTCATGATAGTTTGTATTCATGATATGGTAGTGTCTATTATATCAAAAAAGGTTCAATGTTCATATATCACTTTTGGAAGACATTTTAGGAAGAGTTGGATACCCTAGTATAACTTTCTACCCCAGACCGATAGTTAGCCAAAGTAGACTATTCAGGGTTGGGAGAATATGTCCTGTACTTGTGTTATGGACTTTAGAGGTCAGTAGGAGAAGAATCTATCTTTGGTTGAGTTGTATATAATGATAGCTACCACTCCAGTATTGAGATGGATCCTTTTAAGAATTTCTATGAATTACATTGTTGCTCTCCAGTTGGTTGGCTTGAGGTTTCTAATATTATACCTTAAAGTAAGGACTTGCTTCGTGAGTCTTTGTATATAGTTCAGATCATTCAAGATAAACTTGTTCTTACTCAGAGTAGGCAAAAGTGCTATGTCTATCGTAAACTTTGTGCCTTGAGATTTATGGTTGGTGATTGAGTCTTTCTTTAAGTGTCACCCATGAAGGGCATGATGAGGTTTGGGAAAAGGGGAATGTTTAGTCCTATATATATTGGACCTTTTCAATTTCAAAGTAATTTTAGGGATGTGTTTTATGAGTTAGCATTGCCCCCACATTTATCATCTGTTCATCCAGTTTTTATGTTTTCCTACACAGGATTACATCCTCGATGAGTCTAATGTCATTTGTTTTGATTAGTGCAGTTATATAAGAGGTTATCTTTTGTTAAGGAGCCCATCTCCATTCTTTTTAGGGATTTAGGCGGCTGTGTTCTAGATATTCAAGTGGTGAAGGTCCGATGGAGAAATCAAGCTATAGATGAGGCTACTAGGCAGGTCGAGGCTGATATGTGTGGCATTTATCCCTAGCTTGCTGCTGATTTGGGTATTTTCCCTCACCTATAGTTCGAGGATGAACATTATTCTTAGTGATGGATGGTGTAAAGACTTAATTTTTGGTAATTTTTGTGAGTTATTTATTTATGTGTGATTTGACCATTTTACCCCTCATCATGGTAATGTTGTGGCATTTTTGGGGTGGGGAAATGATTGACACGGTTCCCAATGCATTTCATTGTAATTTGTGCAAGTTTGTGGTGTTTGGTGGTTAAAAAGGCTTTATAGTTGAATCTGATCAACATTTCTTGTTTAATGCATCAGATGCTAAAACAGACTGCTCCAATAGATCCAAAATGTTGATTTTAAATTGGTAACATAGTTGGTATTATTTTATGACTTTTATATCTAATTTTGACCCTTAATTTGAAAAGTTATGAAATTAGATTAGGGTCAATTTTTTGACAACGATATTGTTTCAAAAATATGATATGACCATTGATTTTGAAGCGTCAAAGTTATTAAGGTATCCTAGCCTTGTTCATTTGCATTCTTAGGATTCTGGATGAAACTTAAGGTGTCCACAGAAAGTTGCACGCTTTAGAGACTGGCTCCAGATGTACACGGTTGCTCTAGCAGTGTCTTGTTATCTTTTGCAATTGTCTCTACAGAAGCCCATGTCTGCTTTTGCAAACTAGCACACATTGGCAAGTACCACTAAAGCACTACACGACCACTTGAGCGGTGACCGCTAAAGCTACCATTTGACTGCTTTAGCGGCACCTGGTACCCATGTATATAATCTTTTTCATGATTTTTCCACCATTTTTGAGACTTGGAGCTTCAGGTTTTAGGTTTTTATAGTTATTTCTTCCATTTTCAAGCTTAGGTAAGTTCCAAATGGCTATTCCAATTATTTTTCATTGATTCAGGTCAATTAAATTCTGTTAAAACTTGATTTCAAACATGGAAATTGGTGTCTTCGAATTAAACTCCAGTTTCAACTTGATTTAATTGTGTTTTCTTTTATGGCTTTCTTTAATCATGGAGAATATATTTATGAACTAAAATTTCAATTTTACCCATATTTTTCAAAAACCCATTTCGGGGGTCATTTTGACCCTGACCCAAAAAATGGTCAATATGGATATTCTGGGCTTCTTTTTGATGTGTATATTCTATATTTGTACGTAGTTGACTCCATATCCATTCATGGGGGGAGGCTCCGTATTAAAGGCTTTTGGACTAGATTTTCTTCATTTATAGTCGGTTATGACTTAACTTTTTTCAGACTAGGCACTAGATTGTTAATATTGATATAAAATCATGTTATGGGTGTAGGAACTAATCATTGAAATGGATTTATTATTATTTTTTTCTTGTTTGGAGGCTTGTGTTGTTTTTATTTGGTGGTTTTGAGATATCATTTGCTCTGTGTGACCGTGTTGTGTCTTATAAGATATAATTTTCCTGGTATTTATGTAATTTGTTATTTTCTTCTTAGTGGAATTGTCTAAATTGGGAATTACGTGGTATCAAATGGCAGATTGGGGTATATCTTACATCATTGGCATATGGAGTATATTGAATCATGAATAGTTGGCTTATTGAGTGAATTTTTGGGTCATGTATTTGGTATAATGGTTGGATTTGGAAATTTTCATTCTAGCTGGTTGTGAGAATTACATCCTTATATCATATACATTCATAAAACATGGGTACCACCATAATAATATAAGTTTTTCTGACAGAAAATATGACATCTTTAAAATCTTTTGTCGATGTATGTGCCAGAGGGAAGCTATGGATATTGGATTGGTATTGGTTATTGAATTGGTTATAGACTGACGAATCACCCATAGGTCCTACCTCGGAAGCACAGTTCGGTAGGTGTATATCGAACTTGTGCGGCAACTTTATGCATCACATCATCATCATCATCACTATCTTCTTCATGCATTTCATATATTGTGCACATTTGTTGTTGTACTTTCGTTCTTGAATTGTTAAGCAAAATTATGGCAATCAATATTGGTAACAGTGTTATATTAAGGTTAAAATTTATAAATAAACTTGATCTACTTTATTTCTTCAAAGTTAGGATATGTATCATGTTATGAGTAGAGTCATTTATTGATTATCTCATTGATCTTGATTTCTTAATATATTTGGAGAATGGTAAATGAATAGGCTAATTGTTGTTTATGACAAGATTTGATTGATAGATAACATATATGATTTCTACATAGCATGTGATATTTAATTATTAGAAGGAATCCTTATATTCAGTCAATGTGACCTATTCTCATATATCTGAGTTATTTCATTACATTTCGTATGAGTTTACTTGTATTTGATCTTTTGAATCATACAATTCTTCTTTGATGGCCTTCAGGTAGAATCTGGAGGTCTTGAGATACAATTGAGATGCAATGCCTTCTTTCAAAATACTCTATGATGATAAATCAGTAGAATTAGAACTGACATACTTCTGAGGGGCCAACGAGGTAGGTTTTGAAGGGATATATAAATATATCAAGTCCCCTATGGATTCTATCGAGATACAGAGAACCACAAGTGTATACATGTTTTTCACTAGGTCTGTGTAATATGTATTCATCTTCTTGTCTTTATTTCCATTACTTGCACTATTTTATGGTATGAAATGTGCTTAAGTAGTCTATTAATTTAATTTTGATTTCATAGTATATGGAATCATTTAGACTGAACTATATCATGCTATTTTTATTATCAAGTATTAGAAATTATTTGTCCTTCTTGAAATTTGATAGGGTATATGGGGAAGTATTAGATTGTAGTTGTCACGATCCCAATACATCCTGATTGACACCCATATAATCCCTTTAGTGGGCCAACCATTTAATGTCAATTGCCCAACCATTCAACTTAATAGATTGTAGAATGGGCAAAATAATTCCATCAATAACTAATATCTAGAATGGTTCTAACAATTAAACTAGTAAGGAATCATACTAAATTATCAAATTACCCCAAAGAACTAAAATTCTTATACCAAAACTTCTAAAAGTATCAAACTAAGGGTTCAACCCAGAAAGATAGAATATAAAAATGCCTATGTCAGAAAATGGACCAGATCTAAATGTAAGAGGACTCATGGCTTTCCGGGTGATGTAGATCATACTTGAATCAATGCAAGTCATGAAGTAAAGTTGAGGTCTTGGTGAAGCGTTGGACGATGCACTACACTGAATAAAAATAACAGCATATTTAGTATTAATACAAAATCACTATGTACTGGTAGGGTCATTGGACAACTCAAAATAATAAATATACATGCACAACTAACACCTTGTAAACCAGTACATCCATATAAAGCTTAGCAATTAAATGCCCACTTACTCTTTTCAACAACATCAACAATTCAAGCAAGTATAAAATACGATAAACAATTCACCAGATCAATAACATGACTAAAAA
Organism: Capsicum annuum; assembly: GCF_002878395.1. Taxonomy (NCBI): domain Eukaryota; kingdom Viridiplantae; phylum Streptophyta; class Magnoliopsida; order Solanales; family Solanaceae; genus Capsicum; species Capsicum annuum. Next base: position 100,726,455 of record NC_061121.1, on the reverse strand, counting down.
TAATAAACATAATCTTGCCACATTTAATTTTTCAAATAGACTTCAACAAGTACTTACACAATTTAAGTAAATCGATATCCCAGACCATTTATGGATCCAAACTACTATAATGGTATCATCTAGTTCACTCAGGGAACCCAATATATCAAAAATAATATAACCTAGTGCACTCAAGGAATAGTCAAACTTACTAGTGTCATGTACACACATTCTATGGGACATATGGTTGCCCACTAGCCATGTCTTGTAGGGGACGAGCTTTGTCTATGTACCATAGCATAACTAACATCTAATTGCAATTGAATAATATCTGACATCTTAAAGTCACCATCTATATTCTAAAATAATATTACCGCCCTTATCCCATATGGTATTATGTCACTATTATTCTATTTCCCTCCTTATCATTCATAAATTTCATCAATAGAATTTTGATTAAATTTTACCCTTCAATCCTCATAATAACAACTTATATTCTAATAGGAGAAATCATAATGTGAGAATAAAACCATCACACTTGCACATCAAAATAAGTCTTTTAGGTAACCTCATTAGATGTGATTAGACACTTCAATTGTCAATTGACAATTCTATATTTTAAGCATGAATTGTAACAGGTACATAAAGAGACAGTTAGTATGTCCACATAAAATAAGCTGAGTTTTCAATGATATTAAAGTATCATCTACCTAAATCCAAGATCTGCAATTCTCTAACAAACTTGAGTTTTGTCTTTTCTTGCAACCTCGACTTTATTGTGGTCTAAACACAAGAATACAATTTATATTAAACAAATGACCTAACAGTAACAAGAAATATAACTTAATCCGAATTCTCTGAGGCTAAATTCATGATCATTTCATTATTTTAGGATTTAGAACAATAATAACCCTGTGTATTCCAACAAAGTAGGGTCTAGAGAGGGTAAGTATACTCAGTCCATACCACTACCTCAGAAGTCAGATAGAGAGACTATTTCTAATACACCCCCAATGCAAGAAAAAAATAGTCTAGAAAAGAAATAATAATAAAGGAACACAAAAGAATAGGTATGAACACACAAAATAGTGAAACAAAAAGGACTATCACCAAGTAATACAACAACTGATAACACACTCTAAAATAAGACTAGCACCGTGATTGCTAGCATGGATTGAAAACAAAGTCCTCTTATCTTCCAGCAAGGACAAAATCCCTTCTATTATTCTTCTACCATAATTTTCATCCTTCACATCTTCCTATATAGCATCATGTCCTCAGTAAGTTCAAGTTTCTTATTGTTATGTCTAATTACCTCCCTTTAATATTTTTTCGGTCTATTGATACCTTGCTTGAAACCATCCCTAACTACCCTCTCACATATCCGCACTTCATAAGTACTAAATATACACTATATTGCCCGAAACAAATGCACAATAAAAGATAAAACTCCAACAAATTATGAATGAATATCATAATTAGAGATATAACATAAACTATTATACAATGTTGAACCATCTGAACAACCAATGCATGTAATTCGAGATCCCATATCACGCACATTCGGTACTTTTCCAAGGAACTTCAATAATGAGATAGCCTTTGATCAACAATGACCATCAAAGCCAGCAATTTCCTAATTGCCAACACTGCAAGTTTAAAAAATTCCTTTGGTCTACTCTTATCCATTATTCTAGGATTTTTCTATTTTCATCCATTATTCTAGGATTTTTCAATTTTAATACTATCATTTCATGACTAAATGTAGAATTGTAAGAAAGCAATTGTAACTCATTACTCCTTAACTGAAAATCAAAGATTTTCACTAAATTGTACTAGAACTTTCATCTGGGTAAACTCAATTCATTTTCCACAAAACTTAGTGATTCTAAATGTAATTCTTCAAAAAACTAGTTAAAATGGTTGAAATAACTTACCTCAACAAATTATTAAAGATTAAAATTAGTTGAAAAGGCTCTATATTTCCTCACTAACTTGGACGTATTTGAACTGAAAAATATATTTTTTTGGCTATTTTTGCTTGATTGTCCCACTATAGCAGGACGATTCCTACTCTAACGGTATCGCTATAGCAGGATTCACCCGCTGTGGTAGGATTGACTAACTCTGACTACCTCTATTGAGGGTAAGTAATAGCGGGAAACAGTCTGTAATAGTGGCCTAGTTAACAAAGAACTCTAGGAATTTATTGATTTTACAACACACGTCTATATATTGACATCTCAAACTAACTGCTATTTGTTAATCGCAAAATTTGGCGTTCTATAAAACTAAATTCACTTTTGAAAGTGGGTTCCTTAGCTTCCTAATTATAATAATATAGTCTCAAATCATATATTCACCAAATCATCCATTACCGGATTATTCTTAACTATGTCACACATGAATATCATCCAAGACTATCCTACCTTGAAATTTCTAACTCTTTATTAGGAAAAATTCGTAACCTAAATTTCAATATGATAGACTATACTTTAGTAATGGATAGGGTATTTATAGTAGTAAGTTGGGTTGTTCTCACTATTGCTGTAGATTAGGGTCAGCCGATGATACAATTGAATACAGGTAGATTAGTACTCACACTTATTTATTTTTTCTGTACCTTGCATTCAGGTACAGAGTTGGATATCCCCGGATGTTATTCCAGTACCAGTGTTTAAGGCTTTTCACTTTCATATTTAACGTAGTTTCTGAGAGATATGTCATTTCATCGGATCTCTTCTAACTTTATTTGTGTCATTTTTCTTATTCTTGGATGTTGAGTCCTTTTCAATTGTAATGTTATTCATGTAGAGACTTGAATTAGTGAATTTCAACTTGGGGGAGTTAAGATATTTATCTTTGTACTTTTACTTTGATGTTTAAAATGATAGATGATATTTGAGACCTAATTTAATGTTTATTCTTCTACGTGTTTGTATTTTATAGTTGTATATGTTGGGTTGACTTACCAATCATGAAGGTGAGATAGGCGTTATCACAATCTGAACTTTAAGGTCATTACAAAAACCATGACAAGAAGTTATTGGGTTCAAATTCAAGAGGGCGTCATGCAGAAGCTACTAGTTGCAAACTATGAGACGCTAAATTATACGATAAAGAAAATAATACTAAAAAATATATATTGTTACTATGGGTTGGTCAAATGACCTACATATAAAAATTCTATACTGAAAAGCATAAAACCTATTGGAAGAAATTTCCCCCTAAACCATGACTCTTTAATGACTGCAATGTGGATGCTATTGTGTTATATCTTGAGAAGAGAAATCTCTTATTTATAGATATACAAAACCCCTAGAAAGAGAATAAACCAAATAGAAATCTAATAGAAAAAAATTAATAGAAATCTAATAGGAAAGAGATATTTTCCAACAAGGAAACTTCTTTCTATCAAAAAAGGTAATCCAATTATGGTACAAAATCAAATAAAGTAAATTCAGGGCAAATCCTAACAAATATCCCCTTAGCGTTAATTTTTTGCCTGATCAATATTGATCTTCTTCTTCTCATAATCTTCATATATCACAGTTGTTTATCATGATTAAAAATTGATATGGGTTAAAATTTGAGCCCTATGCGTTAAAATAAAAGCACGGGTTGATAAGATTGAAAGTGAAGCATTGTGCAATGAAAGTGAGCACAGTTTAAGAGTGGAGTTCATGCGTTCAAAATAAAAGTACGAGTTGAAGGGGCCCAAGCGTTAAACCAAGTATGGGTTGAAAATTGAAGCCTATAAACATGGGTTGAAAACTAATTTTTGTTTTAAAGATGGATTGGCAGCAGGATTGTTAAACATTTGTTCAAAACTTTTCTTCACATCTAGCTTTTTTAGGCATATATCTTCCTTATCATTAAATTGGTTGCAACTTTGATCTTAAACTATCCTCAATCAAACGATCAGATCTTTGAACCATAGTTTCTAATACTACTTGTTGGGTTTGAAATCGAGAGGGCGTCATGCGGAGGCTACTATTTGCAAAATATAAAACGACAAATTAGATGACAAAAAATACTAAAAAACATATATTATTAATACGGTTTGGTCAAACCACCTACATATAAAAAATGTATATTTAAAAACATAAAACCTATTGGAGGAAATCTCCCCCTGAAACAAAGACTCTTTAATGACTACATTGTGGATGCTATTGTGTCATATATTGAGAAGAAAGATCTCCTATTTACAGAGTTACAAAACCCCTAGAAAAAGAATAAACCTAATTGAAATCTAATAGAAAAAACTTAATAGAAATCTAGTAAGGAGGAGATCTTTTCAAATATGGAAACTTCTTCCTATCAAAAAAGAGATAATCTAGAAAATCAAATAACGTAAATTCAGGGCAAATCCTAACATAAGTTATGTAATTATGCCTAACATTAGTTACCTACTATGCATCTTTCTAATTTATCAATTCACTTTTATTAATATAGGTTACGTGTTTGTTCCAAATTACACTCGATACCTATGTGTTTTAAATAATTTTAGATTTTTAAGTAATAATTAAGTGAAACCATGAGTCTTGTTATTTACGAAGATACTTTCCACTTTCCCAAGGACCATTAGTATACGACTTAAAAACCATTCCCTCCTTCCCAAGAACAAAATCCAAGTATCATCTCTCAAGTGTTAAGGAGTTAAGTTCCAAATTCAAAGTTCTCTCCAATGATTCATCCAATCAAGGTATGTGGGGGTTATGAACAAGGATACTCTTTCATTGTGATCAAAACTTATTTTAAAGTTAAAGTTATATGATTTACAAATTAGGTTTCATACCAAACTATCTTGTCTTAAGTATATGAAAGTATTAAGTGATTGAATAATTAAAGTGCATACATGTTATCCAAGTGGGGCTACATGTCTTGGATGTCTTAGACCCCTAGGTCATCCATGAACTACGGTAGGATCCATAGTCATAAATTTGGGGTCCTCATCTAGTGTGGCGGTAGCGCGCGTCCTAGCCATCCACAAAAGAGTGAAACCAAAGGAATCTTTAGACAACAACTTAAACTCTTACAAACAAATGAGTGAAAGAAGTGAAGATCTCCTTAGAATGTCCTATAGCCTCCCAAATATTAAAAAAATAGACTTCATTATTTGAATTCGTGGGACTCTACTAGATACTTACTCTTGTACCAATAATATTGGTGGACCTAGTGTTCTGAAAATAAATTGTCACAACTATATTTACAAGTCATGATGGCACCTACTTTATTCCACCAATAGGTAAGTAATGGGCTATTTGGTGGAAAATAGAATAAATATCAGAAATTTTGCTAGTAAAAGACTTTGAACAACAAATCATTCAATAATAATACAGAAGATAAATAAGATAATAACAATAACATCCCACGACCTAGTAGTATCACTACAAGAGCCACTAAGTCAAAAGAATACAAGTACTAAAATAGTCAAATACACACCAGTCTCTGATATAAAAAGACTAACCAAAAATAAAAGAAGAAGAAAAGGCCAACTCTGGCTCTGAGAGCTCACCATGAGCAAGAATTCTAATCACCATGACCTTAGCATAAATGACAACCACTAGTACTCAAATTTGTAGCAAAAAGGTACAAAATTTAATGCGAGTACCAAAGCCATTGATACTCAGTAGTCATTATCGGCCGATTGGGATAAATCATAATATAAGTATAATAAAAATAAAAGATAAATAAACTAAGTCAAGGTAAGAGGAAAAACCTGGAATAATTCTCTAAATACTATAATTAAATAATCAAAAGAAAAATAAGATGAAATAAACCATAACTATCATTACAAAACTAGCTCCCATATGCTAGTAACTATGAAAAAGTAAATAACCTAATGTGGGCCCCTATAACCTGGAGAGTAATCAAATAGGAGACATAACCAGAATTATGCTATGTAACTATATCTAAAAATATAACCATAAATCTTTTCATACTATAATTATTTCATAATAAACGCTTAATGTCATACATAAAACGAAACTCATATGTTCAATTGATATACTCAAACCGAAACTCAAAGAATAATTCGCCGACTTGAATCGAAACTCAACAATCATAAATCACCGGACTTGAACCGGGACTAGTAACAACAACCAAGTACCAATATAGCATAGGTATCATGTATCCAACCTCCAACCTTGTTAAACTCTTTAATTTACAATTAAAGGGTATAAAATGCTTATAAAGTCTACAAGGAGATAATGCTAATCTTGGCCTATGGTGGGCTAGAGGGGCCCACTTCTAATCCCCAATTCTACAAGGAAAATTCTACCCCGGACTAGGATAAGGTACCTAATTTTACAACTATATATTAAATCAAATAATTTTTGTCCTAATATAGCAATCCTACTCATCAATACATTAAGTTAACAATGCCTAAATTACCATTCCTTAAATGGCTAAGAGATTCAAATTACATGGAGTATTCGTTCAAGACCTAATTCCTAATGCATATCTGGAGCATTATCATAAATATACTACAAATTATTTCAATCTAAGAGAAAGGTAAACTTAGTCTGTGTAGACGTCGAGAAAAGCCTACTGAAATTTGCTAATTCATTGATTTTCCCTTTCGAGAAGCTTTCACATGATGGCACACTATCAAAATAATAATCTACTCATCAATAAGAGAAAAATAGTGCCCATATTTCATTTTTGTACGTTGGGTCTAAAATTGCGTAATAACCTCATTTGGGGACCGCTTACAAATATGTACTTCAAAAACTATCAATGCATTCCTCTATTTTCAAGGAACATTTACCCTCAAGAGTGGGAAAATCTGAGCTCAAATGTTGACAAAATAAACTCACCAATAATCTAGGGATTTTTTGAAATAATAGCAAAATTAACAATGAATTTAATGGAAACTTACCAATAATTTGGAGTAGAAACGAGAAATATAATCTAATAAATACCTCAAAGTAACCTATTAATGATTCTCCCAACTTTCCACACTATCAAGGGGTTTTCAATCTTGATCTTGTGCGAAAATTGGAGAAGAATTAGGAAAAAGATTTTAGTTAATGCCACCCAACTACCAGTTAAGTGGACTTTTGACCGCTTAAGTTGTTATTGCTTAAAAATCAAGTACCGTTTAAGCAATACTTGTTGTCTGTGCGCACATCGCTTATGCGGCTTAGATACCACTTATCAGTTATTCCCTTAATAAGAGAGGGCATCGCTTAAGCGACCCTCAGCTGGTGATGCCAGGTTTCTTAATTAACCAAATATCTGCTTAAGCAACCCAAGTGTCGCTTAAACGGATGCACCAACTGGGGACTTGGAAAATTCCAAGTCCACCGATTCCTCGAGTTTCATTTGGAATCTTGTGAATGCAAAAAACTATGGTAGCTATCAAATTTAATGTTTGGGACACAATGGAGAAAATAATATTTCCATCCGAGGTCGTTTCAATGAAAAGTGGGTCCCACACCCAAGTTCCATTTTGACCAATTTTCAGCCAATAGCCCTGACTGAGTACGGAATCATTTAGACCCAAACAAAAGGTCTCCTTATCCTAAAATCGACATTTCGGTGATGTTAGAGCTATCAAAATTGGCATACAAGGTCATTTGATTGAAGTTTTCACATGGTATCCAATCCTTAGCAACAAACACTTCAAAATAGAAAATTGGCTCTGAAAACCAAATGAAATATTCGATAACTAAACTGTGAACTCGGGCAAGTAAAAAATGACTTATGGCAGCTATAGGAAATCTCTTAAGGCCAAAAAGAACGGTAATGTAGAAAATGACCTGGAGGATCATTAAACGTGCCTTAAATATCAACTCATATAGAATGAAACTTAGCTACTATACTTTAAACAAGAATTTCCAAATAAACCCCTAGACGGGCACACAATAATAAGAATGATTTTAAAATGCTACTCCATTGACTAAATTCCTAACCTTGAACATGTCTTACAAGAAAGTGAACTACCAAGTGTATTCCAAAAAAAGTTAATCCATAACTTACCTCAAAAAGTTCAAAATCCAAACATACGCCTTTAATGCTGAACCTTTCTTTTACAAACTATCTTAGCAAGAGTAAAACTATCAAAAACACAATCTATATGTTCGAAGAAATCTAATGACACACATATTAGCTTTATTTGAATTGATTCCAAAATTAGTTCCAAAAAGAAAGTTGTAATATCAAAATTTAATTTTAGAAACATGTTCCCTAATTCAAAAGTCTACTGCTAAAAACCCATGTGAAAATAAGTTGAAATATATGTCTAAATCGATGAAAATCCATTTTAAAAGTTTACCAGAAAAATCCCTAAATTCTAGTTTGTAAACAAGGTGTTTTGGAAGATATAAATATAATAAGTTAATTGAAATAAGATTTTGGAGCTTACCTAAGTTCAAATGGTGAAGATAGCGTTAGAAATCACCCTTTCTTGAAGCTCCATAGTCTAGAAATATTGAAAATCACAAACATGAGCTATTAATACTGTTCTAGGAATAGTACAAATGATCGTGGTCACCCACCCTGCAATTGCGAGGGTCATTATTGACCTAAGATAGATATATCATCTTATTTGCAGGAGGTGGGCCTCATAACTGTGATGAAGAACCTGAGTTAGTATACCAAAATACTAATTTCTATCATGGTAAACCCAACACACAATCATAATAAAGAATATCATTGAGGCTCGCGATTGTGACACGTGTCTTTGTGACACTATAAATTCTTGATGCACCAGATTCAACTATTACACCATCTGGAACTTTATCCTCAATGTATCTAAATGGATCCTTGAAATTTGTTTGGGGTCCCAGCAACTAAACCATGCTACTAGGCTATTTTGATGTTCTAGACTCAATGGAAACATTTGATTTTCAAAAAGAGATCATTTACAATAAATTAACCCCTGGGACCCTTAAAATCTTAGTTTAACTAGTTCTAGAATGAACAGTGAAGATAAAAATAGTTTTGGGACCTAAACAAACCATAATCCTAACCCAAAACCAATATTCCATATCTAATGAAACTATCCGAATTTCCATCCAGCACTCAAAACTCAAAATATTTACGAAAAGTAAATTCATGGTTTTTGAATCCTCTAATAGTCTCAAACTATCTAAATCGACTATAAAATATATTGGGGATCGTGTTAACCATCCCTACAACTCAAAAATAACATATATAAACTATAGGAATGTCAAAATGGTCAAAATACATATTAAGGAAAAAATCACTATTATGGTTGTTACATTATCAATTTATGAAAGACTAGTTTGTCCTCAAACTTAAAAGCAAATAAAATACCTAAAGTGATAAAAAGTTGGGCGTATCTAGGATGCATATCTTACTTGACCTCCCAAGTTTCCTCATTAATAAGGGGATGTCTCTACTTGACCTTCACTGAATCAATATGCTTAGATCTTAACTTCCTAGTCTGCCTATCTAGGAAAACAATGGGCTTTTACCCAAAGGATAAATCATGGTCTAGTACAGTGGAATCCTAAAAAATAACATGTGCCTCATCAAGATAGCATTTTTTAAACATGAAAAGGTGGAACATAGGATGAATAATTGACGATGTAGGGGAAATATAGTGCCACGGCCCCCTAGAAAACCAAGGGTAATGATGGAACTTGTTGCAACAAGCCTTGACAAGTAAGCCTATCAGCCAAACTGATATAAAATAAGAAATAAATACCAAAGGCAAGACCCCTCTAATGGAGTCGAACCACACCCCCCCCCCACACATATATATATATTATATCATAGGCAAAAATATAATCAAGATACAAATAAAATCCCAAAACCTAGTGTTAAAGTTTAAGAACTAACTAGTAAACTTGAGATAAAAATACTTAAGATGCGCAAATAGAGTCAAAACTCTGTATCTAAATACAAGTGAGACATAATCTAGTTCAGAAAATGTAAAGTCAACTCCGAATGCATAAATAAATCGCTACCTTGAATGGGCTCTAAATGTCTCCTGAATCCCCTATCTATGACCTTGAAAGGGCACACTAGGGATTAGTACAGTCCACTTGTACTCAGTAGGTATCATAGGCCAATTGAGTAAAGTATAATCTAAAGCATATAAACATAAACTATGGGCATGTCAGCTGCAATCAGTAAATGTCCCAAACAGTAGACCACACCATCTTCACTAGTAGTTCCAACATATACATATATAACAAATACATGTAGAGAAAAGAAGAACTAATATACACATTCATCAAATACAATTATAGGAAGACAAAACATATGGTTAATATTAACTCAAAGATATAAATACAATCACAATGTAAAAATAATATATAAAGAGAAATGATGATGATGATGATGATGATGATGTGATGCATCAGGTTGTCACATAACCTCATTAAACACTTATAGAGCTAAAGCTTCCGACATAGGACCCATAGGAGGATTCGTCAACCCGCTTACAAGTAATATACAATACCAATATCTTCATCTCCTCCCCAACATATACATTGGTAAATGTTTTTTAAGACGTCATATTTTCTGTGAGAAAAAGCTAGTGTTTCCAGTATTTCTAGTATTTCCATGGTGGTAACAATATTTCATTAATGAATATGATATAAGGATGTAATGCTAACAACTATCCGAAATGAGAATATCAAATATCTAGCCAATACACAAACCATGTGAGCCAAAAATCAACTCAAATCAGCCAACCATCCATGATCCAATCTAATCAAGAAAACCGTCTGGTGAAACGTGCGAAAAAATGTCATTGATACAACATAAGTCCCAAAATCTTGGATTTATCCACCAAAATAGTGTAACAAAAGATACGTATATCATTATCAGACAAACAATCTCATATAAGACCCCATAGGGTTAAACAAAGAAAAGAATTATTCAAAACCATCAAAAATTATCCATATAGGCCCTACACGGGAACATAAATCATCTAACACATTTTCCATGATACAACCCCATACCCATATCATTCTTTTACATGATTATAAACTACCCAACCCAGTCTAAAGAAAGATAAGCCCTAACCTACCTCTAATACCAAAACCAAAATGATTAAGCCTTCATCATCGAGCTTTCACCTCATGTAAAGACCTGGAATGAGCTAACACATACAAATATAAAATCAACAGGTGAAAAGAAAGCCATTGATATCAATATTGTCAACTTTTCAATTGTGGTCAAAATGGTCCCCTGAAATGGATTCTTGAAAAAGAGAGGTAACACCAAAATTTTATGTAAAAACTATCTTTCCCATGATTAAATGATCTCATAGAAGAAAATCCAAGGAAAAATGGTTTGAAATTGGGGTTTAAGTCAAAGAAGGATTATTATAGGCCTCTCCGACACACATCCTCAAATTTCACCTTTAGAATCCAAGTATTGGTGAAGTTTAGATGATAAAAACTAAAGAAAAGTAATTTAAATAGGGATTTGGAGCTTACCCAAGATTAAAAATGGAAGAAAGAGCTCAAAAACTCAAACCTCAAGAACTAAGTCTTGAAAATGGATAAGTACAAAAAAAGGTAATTAAATATACCAGGTGTAGCTAATGCAGACCATGGGGCGCTTTAGCAGTTGGCGCTGAAGTGCCCATGTGCCGCTAAAGTGGTACCCCCACCAGGTGACAATTCTCTAAAGAGGATCCTGGCTGCTTTAGCGGTAGGCACTTTAGCCAGGGCCGCTTTAGCAGTAACACCAATAGTTGTGCAATAGATAAAGATTTGGAGAATTCCTAGTCTTCGCAGAACCCTCAGGATTCATCCCACATCCTGAGAACGTAAATGATCTATGATACCCTGTCAAATTAGACACTCTAGACTCGATAACTATGTTAGATTTTTTAAAATACGTCATTTTAACAAAGTTGATCCCTGCAAGCCAACTTCACACCTTTCAAAACCAAGGTTTAAAATGAGATTTAAAAGCCATAAAACCAAACCAACCATGCTACCTACATAAAATTGATATTCCAGATCTGTTGGCATGAACCATTTTGCCTCTGATGCTTAGGTCAATAAATGTTGATTGAAGTTAACAATAAGGTTTTTTATGTAATTAGAGACCATAATTTAACATATTTCACAACAAAATGTATTGGGAACTATACCAAATATCTCTATACCCTAAAAATACCAAAATACAATCACGGGGAGGGGTCAAATGGTAAAAATCACACAACATCATATACTTCACACAAAAGGTCAAAAATTAGGTCATTACATCATCCATCACTAAGAATCTATCTTATCCTCAAACTAAGGTCACTATAAATACCTTAGTCAGTGAAAAGTTGGGGATAACTACTATTCATATCGGAGTTGGCCTCCCAAGCAGACTCATTTATAGGTTGATGCCTCCTCTTAAGCTTAACTACCAAAATAATGCAAGAATGCAATCACTTGACATCCTTGCTAGAATTGAGACCGACTCATCAATAAAGGGGAATCACTCATTTAGCTGGACTAAATCCCAACAAATTACATTAGACTTATCTGGAATGTAATTTCTAATCATAGATATATGAAAACTGGGATAAAAAATTGATAAATCCAGAGGCAAAGCCAACTCATAAGCCATATAACTAATAGTTCAAAGGATCTCGAAAAGTCCAATATACCTAGGGCTATGCTTTCACTTCTTCCCAAACCTAAACACTCCCTTCATGGGAGACACACAAAGGAAGAAACGATAACCAATATTGAACTTTAAGGAACAAAGCCTTCAATCTACATAACACTTCTGCCTACTCTGAGCCTCTCAAAGTCTGTACTGAATGACCCAAACTCTATCCAATGACTGTCGAAGTAAGTCCGTACCTTAAGTTCTGATCTCAATAATATCAAACCAACCAATTGGAGAGCGAAAGCGCATTGCATAGAAAGATTCAAAAGGAGCCATCTCAATGTTGGAATAACAACTATTATTATATGCAATATCTTCCCAGGCTAGATGCAAGTCCCACTGGCCTCCAAAGTATATTGAACAAGTGTGGATCATATCCTCTCAAACCTGAATAATCCTCTTCGACTGACCATCGGTCTAGGCTGAAATACTGTGCTTTGATTAACTTTAGTGCCCATCTCTTCCTGAAATGTCTTCCAAAAATGAGATCTGAACATTGGAACATGATCTGAGATAATAGACATTGACACCCCATGAAGATGAACTACCTCATGAATATAAAAATGGGCCCAGCCTCTCAGTACGGAAGGAAACCAATACTTAAACAAAATAAGAAGATTTAGTCAATCGATCCACGATAACCCAAACACTATCCAAACCAAGAGAAGTATGAGGTAACCTAGTTACAAAGGCCATATGTTCTATTCCCATTTCCACTAGAGAATGGGTAACCTCTGAAGCCAACCACCAGGTCTTAAATGCTCGCGTTTCACCTACTGGAAACATAGGCATCAAGCTACAAAGTCTGCTATACCTTCCTCATACCACCTCACTAGTAATGTTGACTCAAATGATGATACATATTAGTCATTCCTAGATGGATGGATAATGTAGAACAATGAGCCTCCTCTAAAATAAATCTAATCTAATCACCCACTTTTGGCACACAAAATTGGCCACTAATTTTCAAGACACCATATGGATCAAGTCAGGCTTCCTTAGACACAATACTCAGCACTTTATCTCGAATCGCTCTCAACCCAACATCATTAAACTGATGATCTCAAAACTACCCCATCAAGGAATACTTGGCCTCCTCGAATGTAAAAATGCACCAAGGTGTAAAAGCATTAAGCCTAACCATCTAGTTAACCAAAGACTAAACTACTAAGGCGAAAGGCTTCTCCTTAGTCAAAAGATACACCAAGCTACCCATGCTAGTCGACTTTTGGCTCAAGGCATCTGCAACCACATTAGCCTTCCCTAAATGATAGAGAATAGTCAAGTCATAATCCTCAAGCAACTTATGCCAATGGCGTTACCTCATATTAAGATATCATTGGGTGAAGAAATATTGAAGGCCATAATTATCCTAGAAAATATCACAACGGACTCCATATAAGTAGTACCTCCACAACTTTAAATCAAAAAACAACTTTGCATAACTCCAAATCATTGTTAGGGTAATTTTTATCATGGGGATTCAACTAACGAGAAGCATAAGCAATCACCTTACCCTCTTGTATCAACAAAGAACCTAACCCAACACCAAAAGCATAGCATAAGGAGGTGAAGCAACACTAGAATAATCAATATGAGCCAAATAAGACAAAAATCCTCTCTCAACCAAACGACGAGCCTGAAGGAAATATATAACTCTCTTAGGTCCTAAATGAAGCCCACCCTTTCAAGATATCCCTGGCACACCTGATGCATCTAAAGTCACAGTCATAGCATAATAATCTTAGACAACATGAAAAAGAGCTAACCAGTCCATACCTAAGATAACATCAAAATCTACCATATCTCGTATAATTAGATCTGCCCAGGTCTCACGCCTAAAAAAAGGCACAAAAAAAGATCGGTTCACCCAATCCACCACTAAAGAGTCTCTTATGAGGTAGATACACGAATTGGTACATAAAGAAGCTTACAAGAATAATCAAACTCAAAGAAAAGTATGGAGACACATGGAAGAAATTCGTCCCTAAATCAAATAATATAGATTTATACCTAAAATAAATATGGATAATGCCTATGATAAAATCATTGGAGGCTCATACCTGTGGCCTAAAAAGTATAGAATAACACTGACCACATCCCTCGCTAGGCTGAGTATCCCAAAATTCACCACCACAGGCACCCTACGTGTACTTTTGCACTTTTAGTACAATATCTACCTCTCATAGCTGATCTAGTGGTAGCTTTGAAAATATATCACTAATACTCCTTGGCCACATAGACTATATTATCACACACATATCCAACACTATAACCTATCTTAATAAAATGAGTTACTACTAAACTAGGACATCCATCTAAACCTACTATACCAGAATACCTAATATCCAAACTCTGCAGGGCTACTTGCACTAGTTTGTTGAAATACCCATGGAAACTTTTAGTATCTCTACCACAAGAGATGTGACCTCTGAACTCACCCAAATATTGTACCTTCTATGTGACTCCCTAAAATGATCGAAAAATAGACTCAATCAACTTGGCATGATCTATAATAATCTAAAACAATACTCCATACACTACCATCTGATTCATTGCAAACTGGAGAGAAGCATCCAACCCCATTATAAACTTTAAAATCTTCTCAAACTCAGCGGCAATACTGATATAGAAATATCTAGACAAGGCATGGAATTATACTTCATACTTAGCAATAGTCATAGAGCCCTACTCAAAGTGATAAAACTTATTTCTTATCTGATCCCTTATACTAAAAGGCATAAATTAGTCTAAAAAGGTCTTTATAAATAAATCAAAAGTTATTTCTGGTGAACCAAGAGATGGGTAACTAATAAGTGGCCTCCACCAATCTATAGCTATATCTCTCAACTGGTAAGTTATATAAGTAACCCCATGTGACTCAAGCAAACCAAGCTTATGCAACTTCTCCAAAAAATCCATCAAGATCTCATAGGCATCCTCACCTATAGTACCACAGAACATAGGAGGACCAAAATATAAAATCTGTTAAACCTCGTACTATCCTCAAAAGATATAGTTGTACTCGCAATAATATAAGGAATAGTAAATATGGGTGGATGAGAACCCATTTTATGAGGTATAATAGAAGAATTTGAACTACAAATCTTGGAACACCATACTCAGATACAAGAATTACAAGAGGAACTATACTCAGTGACTATGGAGTACCTTAAAAAAGATGTTAGTATAATAGAAGGATCTACACTCGAAATTGGAGGGACACTATAAGTAGACTCTATCACAAACAATGATAAAACACTTGTACCTAGAGGAATGTAACATGTACTCAATGCAACACTTTATAAATGGGTTAGTAATGAAACTAGTAACCCCTCTAAGGCTAGGGTAAAAGAAATTTATAGAGCTGGAGTAGGAACTACATCTCTAATATGATAATCTTAAGTCTCAGAGAAGAGTCCCCTCATGCTATCTCTAGATAGGGAAGATCCTCATGCTCGACCTACACGTCGTGCTCGACCACGACTAGCAACTCTTCCTCTAGAGTATGATCTCTCCTAAGATAAGGCATATAAATCTCTAGCCTCACTGGATCTAGTCCTCACTATCTACACCAAAAAGAGGAAAATATGACTTAGAACATAACATATAAAGATCTATAGGATATAGGATGAAGTAAGGGAAGTTTACCTTAAGATATCTTATAGCCACTTGAAGATAGATAGGGATTTCTATGTATCGATCCATGAGGCTTTATTAGAAACCACATTCTTACATTGATAAGAGTAATAAACTTGGCTGCTTTGATACTAAATTTTCACAACCCCTAATAAAGACCAAGGGTATTGATGACACTTATCACAGTTAGTCTTGACAAGTCAAACTATTATAAAATGAAAAATTAATACCAAAATAAAAGCAAAACCCCTATAACAACATCAAACTACACATCTATATTGTAATGGCAAAATTATAATCAATATACCAACCAAATGCAAAAACCTCGGGTCATAGTGTAAGATCTAACTAATACAACTCGAGGTCAAAAATATATAACATGTACAAATAGAGAAAAAAAATTTCTTTTAATACATGGAAGATAAAGTCTAGATAAGAAAAGATAGAAGTGAACTTCCGATGCATAGATCAACCACTACCTTGAATGGGTTCCACATGTCGCCTAAAACCACACTCCTAAAACACACTAATTTTTGGACCTTAAAAAATTTCCTTGATTTCTAGATTTTGGGAAATATACAAATTAGGGGATCGAGTTGTACACTTGGATATGGGTGGTATGTTCTAATCGTACACTGGCCAATATTGGTTGGTGAGATGGATATAGTTACTAGATTAGGTATAATTTTGGTGGTATGAGCTGTTTAGTTGGGTATGGGTGTTTGGTTACTTCACTTAGTATTAGACTTGGTAACTTAAGTTGGATCTGAGTACGAGTGGCTCACCATAAGCCATAAGTTGGGGTAAGAGTCATATCTTGGACTCGTATACTGGTCAATGTTCAAACCTTCTAGGATTCTATTCTGCTAGGGGTACAATTTATTAGTACTAGTGCTACACTTGTATATGAATTAGGTTTGGGAGTGTCATACCTTAGACATTGTTTGGTCCTAGGGGGAAAGCCTAGGGAACAAAGGGTGGGTACCACTCGTATAGAATTGGTATGACTAGTAAGGGTCAGTTATACGCTATGATGGAAATTAAATACAATTTAAGAGAGGACAATCTAGACATTTCTCCACTTATCCTAATGAGGTCCTATGACTTATATTTCACTTGGGAGGTTATTTTACCTATTATTCTATTCTTAAATACTTGGAAAACACTCTTAAATATTGTATAGACTTCTTGGGAAAAGGAAGCTAGGGTTTTATATTTAGGAGTAAATTGGGGCTTGTCGTGGTGATTTCTCACCATCATTATATTAGTTTAAGGCATGTGCTCTTCCTTCATATTTAA
The DNA here is from genome assembly GCF_002878395.1 of Capsicum annuum. NCBI lineage: Eukaryota > Viridiplantae > Streptophyta > Magnoliopsida > Solanales > Solanaceae > Capsicum > Capsicum annuum. The sequence goes on along the minus strand of NC_061121.1, from coordinate 100,708,935 downwards.
TTCTATCTAAAGGCCTAATTTTGTAGAATGATTTCATGATTTGAATATTGTATAGTTTTATGTTTTCAAATATAATTTAGGGGTTTTGGTTATAAAAGCTTGGTTATGGTTTTCCTATCCTTTAATTATTCTTTTATATGCTTCAATGGTGGTTTTGGATAATTGGTTCCATGGGAATGGTTATTTGGAAATGGAATATCATTTTGGAAATACTATGTCCCCAATATGTTTGATAAAATGCCTATAACAATGTTTTCACTATAATATAGGTTTTCCAATGGGACTTATGCATGGTTTAAACTCGGTAATGGAACCCTAAATGATATGAATGGTTTGATTGGTTTTGGAATGGTTTGGCTTAATAAACGTACTTTTGGGGTACATGGGAATCCCCCATTTTAATTGGATAATATGATCTATGGTTACATAGGAATATATTGATGTCAAAAAGGGTTGGCTAAGGACAGTACTTGCAAGTTATAGTCGGTATGAAGACACAATTACTAGTGGCCTTGGTTAATAATAAATGTATAATGGTTTTTTTTTTTATAATTTTTTATTTGTTCTTAAGGGGGAAATGGGTAGTAAAGCCGTTGAAGGTAGGGGTAGTAAATTTATCGATGTGATGTTTGGTCCTAGTGATCATATACATGATGTCACACTTTATATTTTGGGGGATTTAATAGTCATCATAAGATTTTTTCTCTGGTCGTGCGGTTTCATAGACTGGGGCCCTTTTAGCGAGGAGAGATGAACCCATATAGCCCATGAGTGGTTTTAGGACGGCAAAGCTATATATCCCAGGTAAATATTTTATTGTCATACTAATCCCAGTTCTCTTTCCCGACATAGTTATATATAAGTGTGATTTGTGTGTATATGGATGGTTTTACTTGGTTTTATAATTGACATTCTTTTATCCTTATCCTGACTTCATGCTAGCTTTCACCTGTTAACCCATATTTCGGTGGTTGTATCTCCACATGATGCAAGAATTTTCTGTTATACTCCTCTTGCTTGGAATTTAGAGACTCAGGGGTCAGCCTTTGATTGAAGTGGTAAGCTTTTATCTACTCAAAAGGTTTTATTTCCTAGATGTCATTTCATACTCTGGATTATTTATGGATATTGGTTTTGGCTATGGTTGGGGGAATGTCCCAACCGGATAGTTGTATCTCTTGGTTAGAGACTTTTGTGGAACTACTTTGGGTTGAAATGGGCGAGATCGGTATTGGGGTCAACCTTACTATTGGTATGGTGATTGGGCTAGCATCATTGGACAAAATTTCTCACTTCTCCACTATATTTCACTTTGGGATTATATACCTAATTATTAATGAAACTTATTTGACTATGATTGGATTATGGTTTAGTTAGTTTTTGTTATTGGACGGTTGGTACGGGATGGTTAGACTCGATTAGGTCGGTCTCAGTAATAGACCTGTCCCAAAGTCTTCAATTAGGATAGTTACGCTATCATGTTATTTGTTTGAAATTCAGCCAACTCAGGGTAGGCAGCTTAAGGTTGGGTTGGGTAACGGGGGTGGTCTCCAGTCCCGATTGGATTTGGGACTTCCATTATGACCAGGCCCTGAGTCGGGTTGGGTCAGATCTGTATAGGGACTCGTACCTAGATCTGCCCTTAAAAGGTATAGTAGGGATGGGTACGATCCACTTGTACTCAGTAGGTATCATAGTCCAATTGAGTAATGTAGAAAATAAAGCCTATAAATACAAACTATTGGCATGCCACCTAAAGTCAGAAAATGTCCCAATCGATACCCCACACCATCTCCACTTATAGTTCTAATATACACAAATATAACAAATACATGTAGATAAAAGAAGAACAAATATACACGTACATCAAATATAAGTATAGAAAAACATAACAGATGGATAATGTCAAGTCAAAGTCAGAAATAAAATAACAGCATAAGCACAATATATGAATAGAAATGAAGCTGATGATAATGTGATGTACAAGGCTTTCACACAAACTTCATACACCTATAGAGCAAAAGCTTCTCTACGTAGGACCCATCGGGAGTTCATTAACTCCTATACAACCAATATCAAATACCAATCTTCGTATCTCCTCCTAACACATACAATGGTAAAAGGGTTTTTAAGATGTCATATTTTCTGTTAGAAAAAGCTAGTGTTTTAAGTAATTCTAGTATTTTTATGGTGGTACCAATGGTTCATGAATGAATATGATATGAAGATGTAATGCTCACCACCAATAAAACTGAGAATATCAAATATCCAGCCATTATACCAACCATGTGAACCAAAAAATCTACTCAAATCAACCAACCATCCACGATCCAATACAATCAAGGAAACAATTAGGTGAACCAATAAGAAAATGACATTGATACCACATAGGTCCCAAAATCTAGGTTTTTTCTAAGAAAAGAGTGTAACCGAACATACATATATCATTACTAGTCCAATAATATCATATAAGACCCCACACAGTCACACATAGAAAATAATATTTCCAAACCACCAAATATTATCTACCCCGGCCCCCACACAACCACATATATCACCTAACATATTTTCCATGATATAACCCAGTACCCATAACATTCTATACATTATAATTAAGAACCCAACACAGTCTGAAGAAAGTTAGGCCATAACCTACCTCAAATGTCATAACCAAAATGAATAAGCCTCTATTGTTAAGATTTCAGCACATGTACGGACCTGAAATTAGCTAAAACATAAAAATATAGAATCTATGCATAAAAAAAAAGCCATTAATACCAATATTATCCACTTTTATCAAAATAGACCCCCAAAATAGATTCTAAAAAACAAAGGGTAAAACCAAAATTTTGTAAAAAAAATACATATCCCATAATTAAAGAAAATCACTAAATAAAACCCAAGTGAAAACAATTTGAAATTGGGGTTTAAATTAAAGAAATACTATTTTAGACCTCCCGAGTCAAAATCCCCAAATTTCACCTTTAAAATCCAAGTTTCAATAAAGTTTAGATGATAAAAATCAAAGTAAAGTAATTTAAATAAGGATTTGGAGCTTACCCAAGCTTGAAAATAGATGAAAAAGCTCAAAAACCAGAACCCCAATTTCTTCTCGAAAGTGGCAAAGGAATAGTAAAAAGAGGTATTTAAATATACTAGGTGCTTCTAAAGTGGACTATGGACTACTTTAGCCATTGGAGTTGAAGAACCTAGTTCCCCTAAAGTGTTATCCATACCAGGTAAAAGTCCACTAAAGCGCCTAAAGGGTCGCCTTAGAGGTCACAACAATAGTTGTGCACCATTTAGAGACTTAGAGAATTCCAAGACTCCGCGGACCCCTTAGTATTCATTCAAAATCTCGAGAATGGAAATGGACTTAGAGATTTCAGAATGTTGATCCCCGAAACTCAATTTTACAACTTTTCAAACCAAGGGTAAAAATGAGATATAATATCCATAATACAAAACCAACCTCTTTACCAACCTTAAATTAATGTTCCGGGCCTACTGTGAAGTCCGTTTTGACCTTCGATGCACAAATCAATAAATGTTGACTGAAGTTAACTCTAAGGATTTTCAAGCCATAAAAACCCACATTTTTTCATATTTTCACACCGAAATGCATTTGAACCACATAAAACATCCCCACACCCTAGAAATACCATAATTCAACCACGGGGAGGGGTAAAATAGTAAAATCACATAGCATCACGTAGAATCACATACTTCATATAAAACACCAAAAATCAGGTCATTACATATAGCCTATAGGCCCATCACCATAATCTTTAAGGATCTGAAAAGGCATAATGAACCTTGGACTAAGCTTTTATTTCCTTCAAATCCTCTTTACTCCTTTTATGAATAAAACATTTAACAAAAATCAATCTCTAATGAAGAAAACAAAATCAGGGGCTCGATGGTCGGCATAACTCTTCTACCTTCTCTGGGTATCCACTAGCCTTTGTTGAATCACTCTCACACCATCCATCGAACCTTTCAACAAACTATGTTACCCAAGGGATCACCTCAAAAGAGTCATAGAATCCCTTGAAATATTTATATCTTTGTCCATATAAAGCCTCAAAATGTTCCATATAAATGTTAGAATGGTAAATACTATTGAACGTGCACTCTACCAAGGGAAAGAATTGGACCCAATGACCACTAAAATCTATAACACATTCTCAAAGCATGTCTTCTAACATTTGAATAGTCCTCTCCAACAGAATATCCATGTGAGGAAGAAAAGATGTGCTCAAATAAAGTCGAGTACCCAACTCACATTGTATGGTATTCTAAAAACTTGAGGTGAACTAAGTACCTCTATAAAAAAAATCCATCTAGGGACACCATAAAGTCGAATAATCTCCTTATATAGATCTTGGCCAACTTCTCTACATTATAATTTACTCTTATATGTACAAAATATGTTAATTTAGTCAATCTATTCACAATCACAAAAATAGAGTCAAACTTCTCCAACGTCAAGGTAGGACAACTATGCAACTCATGGTGATCCACTCCTACTTTCACTTGAGAATAAGCATCCTCTGCATTATTCCACTAAGTCATTGATGCTTATACTTTATCTGCTTTTATTTTAGGAAGTTACCCTCATACCCCATGATATTTGATTATGCTCAACTTACACCTCAAATTAGCGTAAGGTGGTCATCTTCAATATATTTACTTAACTTTGGAGTCAGGGTCGAATCCAAAGGGAACAATATTAGTGGCGGTTAAACTAGTTTTAAATTATAGCTACAAGTTAAATTCAAAAAAATGATACAAAAATATAAAATGGGGTTTTAGTATTAATGTTTGTAATCAATATAAATAGAAAACTAGAGTTACGATCACCAAAGGTTTCGGGTATTGAAAGATACTAGGTATTGCTAGAGACCCTCGGAATGAGTACAACAACAGAATATCCCTGACTATGATACTGTCTGACTTATCTCTCGACCTTACCAGATAATTTATTATCTAATTCTCTGGAACTTAGATAATTTAGCTATAGCTAAATGGATGTTATCTCAGGTAGATTAATCCAGTTACGGCATTAATCATTAAACAGAAGATTGGTAGCTTCCGAGTCCCTGTTGATAATTCCAATCCTCTAGTCTATTTCTCCATTAGAAGCAAATAAAACCTAAGGCATAATATAATGTTTGCAACCACTAGATTTCAGTAAAAACCATAGAATTTCAAGATATTCTACTACTCCTTGAATCCGTTAACGACCTAGCATCATATCAAACCCTAATCCTTGGATCCCATAACCCCAGCTAATAGAATTAGCTGCTCATGATTTGATGAAAGAAATCACCAGTTGAATTCATGATGATAATAATTAACTTACATATAGATGGAAAACAACAAGAAATTTCTTCAATTAAATCCCAAGTTAGAAACCCAAGAATAGTTGATAAGAAAGAAAACTAAAAATAATTGGCAAAAAAGAACAATGTACTTGTTTCTCTCTCCAAAGTTCTTGTTCTGAATAATGAAAACTTGATAATTTAAAAACCCTCAAAATTGTTATTTATACTAAATCCTAATTAAGGTAATAAAATAACAATATCATAGCTGGGCTCAGATTTAGGTGACAACATATTGGTGTTGATCGTCCGGCTTCTGACGGCGTCTTAGATATGTCGTCAGAAGTCGTGCCTTCTTAATCTATTCTTCCTCACTCTGACGATTTCCTCCGATGGCTTAGCAGAGGAGTGACAGCGTGTAGCAAATGTTGTCAGGCCTTCAACTTATTTCACCGTGTTCTATCCCACTTGATGGCTTCTTCTGATGACTTACCATACTTGTGACGACATATTAAGAATGTCGTCACCTTCATCCAACAACTCTTCTTCATTGTTATTCCTAACGCCATTTTCTAGTAGCTTACCATATCTCTGACAGCTTGCAAGAAATACCGTCAGACTCATATCAGCTCACTTGTACTAGATTTTACTTATTTTGTTCATTTTTCATATGTTTTCCGCCCATCCTTGATTTTCCTAAAAAATCTTAAGAAATAACATCAAAAACACAAAAATTACTTAAGAACTTACAATTATTTCATGTTAAAAAGTCTTAAATGTGCTACAAAAATCTAGCATATCAACACCCTTAACTTAAAACAATTACTTGTCCTCAAACAACTAAAAAACACCATACTACTATGCTTAACCAAGAGGCACATAAGGTTCCTTTCACAGTTGATTATCTAGTTTAGCTTAACACTCATTCCACTCTCCGCGTTCAATTTCTTATAAATCCAATTGTGCATATTAATGAAGATTAACAATGTGACCTAAAAGAATCAAGATATGGCATCAATTCAGCAACAATAACCATGCATATGTACAAGTTACACTACCTAAACAAGCAAACAGCTAGCAATGCAACCGATGTGCCCTTACAACAAAGGTGACTCTCCTAACTCATATATGAACTCAAGCATGTCAATGCAGGGATGGACAAGAGACAATGACAATCAGAAAGAAATTCCAATCAATGCATGTCAAATACCATATGTTTGCCCTTATTTTCATTACCAAGGTGTCCAGACAGGTCAGTTAGGATCACTATAGGTATTTTCTTCGGCTTGTAATATAGGCTAAAGAATGGTATGATATTCAATGGCATTTAGAGTGAATAAGCCTCCTTGGCACTACCTTAACTTTTGGGGTTCACTTATTAACCTTTTTCTTCTTTTTCTCCATTTCTTGATCACACATTATTCAAGATGGATGTGGCTTTTCTTTTTCATTCTTTTTCCTTTCTTATTCTTTTACCACTACACTCAGCTTTTTATTCTTTTTCACTTACTCTTTTCCTTTTATTCTACCTTTCTTCATACCCAGTTTACATCACACACCCCTATGATGGCCACCCTCAACTTAGGTTGTTTTCCTAAGTCAAGGTGCACAGTGTCCAAGGAAGACCAGGGCAAAATAGGTTCATTATGATCTAAACAGGGATGTGATAGGTGTCATAGAAAGAAATGGTCAATTCAGGCTCAAAATAGGCATCAAGAGATATCATGCATACAGGGATGATCATTTAGGCAAAAAAACTGACTTAAAAATCAAAACGGCCTATGATCCTTTCCTAACCCCTATCTTTCAACCAAGGTAAGACTAACCGGAAAAGTTCTAGATTCAACACACATAGGGAGTTGAGTAAGACCTCACACAAACATGGCACAATGGTATATCACAAGCTACTACCCATTCGGTTCATGCAATTGTTAGTAGTAATTATCATGTCCCTAGTACTAATGCCATAAAAAAATTCACAGTAGCCATATATAAATACATATCACATAGTTATAAAACAGACCAATGGAGAGGTATTTATCAGTCTTAAAAATCAACAAAAATATGTCAATAGCTCTAGATACTTATTTTTGTCCAGTTAAACACAACACATCACAAAACAAACACAACATGGCTAAACATGCCGGCTCTACTAGGAATAAGACTTTGGGGAAAAGAGGCACGGCAACAAAAACCCCAGGAGGACATCACACCCATAAGTAGCCCCACCCTAAACTTAATATCATGCAGTGTTCCCAATGTGTCATTCCAAAAAACAGAGTTAGAAACATATCTGTGGCACCATGGATGCGAAGATCTAATGTCAATCACACAATACAAATACAAACAAAAAAATACCTCGGGTTGCCTCCCAAGAAGCGCCTTATTTAGTATCGCGGCATGAACCAACTCAACTTTTTCCTCCATCTTGAGGATACAAACTTCACCCCTAACTTAGAGTCCATCTTCTTGCCTTGCTCATACGGTGGTGGTACAAACATTAAGAAGTCGAGTAATGGCTGATGCATGGTAAACAACTCAGCTTTAAAGTGAGGTGTGTTGTTGTGTTGGTTATCAAGTGTAAAATAAAGAATATAGCATTCTTGTTCCTCTTCTTCACAGTCTTCCACTATTTTACATGATTCCACAGACAAGATATCATCTAAATATAATGTGGAAAAATGCTTCGAGTGTAGCCCAACAAATCCTACTTTAAAATTTACACTATCCTCTACACACTCACTTTTATCCATCTTCTAAATGTTTTTACTTTGAATAGGACTAGAGTCTTCATAAGAGATTGGCTTGGCTTCTTCTTTTGCCTCTAGCACCATTCCCTCAATCTTGGCATCATCCCTCATGGTTGGCTCAGTTGGTTTGGAAATCTCCAAGGTTTGATCAACATCAAGCTTATCATCAGTATAGGAATCTTGCTCTTCATCGTCACACTCTTCCATTATTTTAAATGATTCCACAGACAAGATATCCTCTTAACATAATGTAGAAAAGTGTTTTGGATAATTGACCTCAATATCCATCTCTTCTATCCTTTCTCTTCCCTCATTAAATGCCCTAATGTCTTGATGTATGTCACATATGGTATCCTTCGTTGTATCTATACGATCCAACATTAGTTGAAGAATAGCTTCAATGTCACTCTTTACAGTGTTGTGTTCTTTCTTTTCTTGACCATAAGACTTGTCATACTCATAAAAAGAACTAGAACTTGGGTTAGCGCAATAGGGGGAGGGGGAATTTGAGCAATCACACCAATGTCCATCTTGACCACCTCATAAAGAATAATTATATTCCCGGTAGGATGGAAATGGTGCACACATCTCTCTCCGAGTAGCATATCTACAGTCATGCCAAAAGTGGGGTCCATCACAATATAGACATGGATCATCCAGATAAGATTTCCAACCATCAAACTCACATTCATTCCATGATGTCATAGTAAGAAATAAGCAAAAATAAAGAAAATCTACCTAAAACACGAAATAAAGAAAATCACAAACAAATATTTACAAGTTCGAATTCAAGCAAGTAAAGTCAAATTCCAAACCAACTCAATACGCCTAATTGTTTCCTGGCAACGGTGCCATTTTTGATAACGTTCAACTTACACCTCAAATTAGTGTAAGGCGGTCATCGTCAATATATTTACCCAACTTTGGAGTCGGGGTCGAATCCATAGGGAACAATGTGAGTGGCTATTAAACAAGCTTGAAATTATAGCTACAAGTTAAATTCAAACAAATGATACAAAAATATAAAATGGGGTTTTAGTATTAATGTCTGTAATCAATATAAATAGAAAACAAGAGTTATGATCACCAAAGGTTTCGGGTATTGACAGCTACTAGTTAATGCTATAGTCTCTCGGAATGTGTAGAACAACAAAATATCCCCTACTATGATATTATCTGACTTATCTCTCAACCTCACCAGATAATTTATTATCTAATTCTCTCAAACTTAGATAATTTATCTATATCCAAACGTATGTTATCTCAGGTAGATTAATCCAGTTACCGCATTAATCATTAAACAGAAGGTTGGTAGCTTCCGAGCCCCTGTTGATAATTCCCGTCCTCGAGTCTATTTCTCCGTTAGAAGTAAATAAAACCTAAGGCATAATCTAATGTTTGCAACCACTAGATTTCAGATAAAACCACATAATTTTAAGATGTTCTACTACTCCTTCAATCTGTTAACCACCTAGCATCATATCAAACCTTAATCCTTGGATCCCATATCCCCGGCTAATGGAATTAGCTGCTCATGATTTGATGAAAGAAATCACAAGTTGAAATCAAAATAATAACAATCAACTTACGTATAGATTGAAAATAACAAGCAATTTCTTCAATTAAATCCCAAGTTAGAAACCAAAGAATAGTTGATAAGAAAGAAAACTAAGAATAATTGGCGAAAGAGAATAATGTACTTGTTTCTCTCTCCAAAGTTCTTGTTCTGAATAATGAAAACTTGATAAATTTAAAACCCTCAAAATTGCTATTTATACAAAAGCCTAATTAAGGTAATAAAATAACAAAATCACAGCTGGGCTCAATTTAGGTGATGACGTATTGGTGTTGATCGTTAGGCTTCTGACGACGTCTCAGATATGTCATCAGAAGTCGTGCCTTCTTAACTTGTTCTGCCTCACTCTGACGATGTCCTCCGATGGCTTAACAGAGGAATGACGACGTGTAGAAAATGTCGTCAGACATTCAGCTTATTTCACCAAGTTCTATCCCACTTGACGGCATCTTCTGACGACTTACCACAGTTGTGATGACATATTGAGAATGTCATCACCTTCATCCAGCAACTCTTCTTCACTTTTTTTCCTGACGCCTTTTTGTAGTAGCTTACCACATCTCTGACAGCGTGCTAGAAATGTCGTCAGACTCACATCATCTAACTTGTACCTGATTTTACTTATTTTGTTCATCTTCCCTATGTTTTCCTCCAATCCTTGACATTCCTAGAAAATCTTAAGAAATAACATCAAAAACACCGTTAATTACTTAAGAACTTACAATTATTTCAAGTTAAAAAGTCTTAACTGTGCTACAAAAATCTAGCACATCAATATCCTTTTTCATACCATCCCACCAATAATGTTGCTTTAGGTTATGATACATATTATCCTCTCCTAGGCTTATGGAATATCAAGACTAATGAGACTTCTTCTAGATAACTCTAGCCCATCCATAGACCCTTAATACACAAACTCAACCACTAATCTTTAGAACACTATCAAAATCAAGAGATGTTGCCTTGTCTTTCCTGCTCTATACTCTATAATGAATCACACTAAATCTATTATCATTACACTAATGAGCTCAAATATGCTCCATTAAGAAAAATCTAACATTGATAAATCTAAAATATGTTAGAGTGATGAAATATCAAGCTTAACAAACTGGTTATATAAAAATCGAACCTCCAGGACCGAAGGTTGTGCCTGAGTAAAAAAAGGAGCTAAAGTCTCCATACTCACCGCTTTTTGGCTAATGGAATCTGCAATGACATTACCGTTGCCTGGATGATAAAGAAAAGTGAGATCATAATCATTAAGTAGCTTAAGCCACTTATGCTAAATCATATTATAACTTAGTGAAGAAATACCTGAGGCTATGATAATCATAGAAAATATCAGTATGGACCCCATACAAGTAATGTTACCACAATTTCAACATAAAAACCACCTCTTCTAACTATAAATAATGGGTAGGATAATTTTTATTATTAGGATTTAATTGATGAGAAGCATTCTCAATCATGTTACCCTTATACATCAACATAATGCCCAAACTAACATAAAAAATGTCACAACGCAAAATAAATCCTATACCCTACTTGGGTAAGGACAAGATAGGTATTGAGGTCAACAAATCTTTGATCTTTAGAATTCTCTTCTCACAAGCATCCAACAACAATAAACCAATGTTTTTTAGTCAACTTGGATAAATGATCTATAATTGATTAGAAACCCTCTCTCTATAAAATATGGATAATAACCCACTAATCCAATAAAACTCTAAATCTCGATATGATAAATAGGTCTAGCCCAATTATTAATTTCTTCTCTCTTGGTCAAGTAGACCATAATGTTGACATTAGTCACTACATGACCTAATAAAGAAATAGAATCAAGCCAAAATTTCCACTTAGAGAACTTGGCATATAAATTTTCATCTCGCAACCACTAAAACATGGCCCTAAAATGTCTTACATGGTCAGCCTTATTCTTTTAACAAACCTACACATTATCTATGAATATAATTATGAATGAATCATGATATGGTTTAAATATTGGGTTCATCAACTCTATGAACGTTGCTAAGGCATTGCTTAAGTCAAAATACATGACCACAAACTCATAATGACCATACCTAGTCTTAAAGGCCATATTTATAACATATGATGCTTTAATACTCAACTAATGGTATTTGGATCTAAAGATCAATCTTTGAAAAACTATAGCACCCTAAATATAGTCGAATATATCATCAATGTGAGAAAGATAACACTTATTCTTAGAAGTACCAAGTTTAATTGTCAATTGTCAATATAATACACATACATATAGTTCTATCCTTCTTCTTCACAAAAAATATTTAGGCACCAAAAGGAGACACATTTAGTCTAACAAAACCTTACTAATTAAATCTTTCAGCTGATCTTTCCATTCTTTCAACTCTGTCGGGCCATCTTATAAGTAGGAATATACATGGTGTTGATGCCTAGCTCAATATCAACGGCAAAATAATTTCAATCTAAAGGCATACTGATTGAAGAAAGGCATTGAAGAAACACTAGTACTGCATATATTGTCCTAATAAGAGAGACATATTTTTTCTACCATGAGTGCGCACAGAGAAGATAACCACCCTTTATATCTAATCTATATTTACCATTTTATAAAATTATTATCACACATAAAGTAGCTAATGTCATGAACTTGGAAAAATAATCTAAAATTGCTTGATAGAGAGTTAACCAATTAATATCCAAGAAAACCCCAATATTTGCCAAATCTAGGATATTCAAATCTACATAGGTCTCATGCCCTATAAGGTTACTATACAAGATTGGTACTTCTGATCCACTGCTAAAAAGTCTTTTACTAGGGTAGAAACATAGATAGGTAGAATAAGAGACTCATATGTATCATCAAAACAAGAAGCAAAATATATAGGATAACATATAAGTAGGAGAATGGAAAATTGGGATAATACCTGTAATAACTGCATCATAGGACTCTATATCAGGTCTCCTAGGGATACCATAACACTGACCATGACCACCACTAGACTGAGTAACCTCGTATCCACTAACACAAGCTCCCCGAGCACCTCCTTGAACACCTTTAGTACCCCCTCTTCCACTTTGTGAGCAACCTCTAAACCTAGAAATAGGAGTAGAAAAAAGCTAAAGTTGAGAATCTATATGGTCAAGACCAAAAAAAATCGAGGATAGTCACCCACCATATGACTAATCTACCCACATACATAATACACTCTACTACCTGACTCAAGTTGAGGGGGTCCAAAAGAACCAGATTGACCTTTATATCCTAATAAAACAATACTAGAGTTCCTTTTTGCATTTTTGGACCTCTGGATACTAAAACCATGATAACCACAAGTGCACTATCCAAACACTGTACAGATTCCTAAATTGTTGTTCCCAAATAATTGTGATCACTCCTTCCAGAAAACCCTTTATCTTGAGATAAATGTCTACTAAATTTTACCTACACTAAGTACTCTTAGGAATTGATGATGTTGGGTGTATTTATGCATTCTTGTGTCACTATTCTATCCTTTTAATATTATTTTGAGGATGATTTGTGTGTTATATGGGTTGATAATAAGAGGAATGTTCAAAGTAGATTCCAAACCAGTTTGTACCTAAGAGATTTATTTAGACTTCAATCGTGGAAATTTGCATTACTAGCTTGAGCTCTGTGTTTGTTTAGTTGATCTCGTTGAAATCTATTGTGTTTAAAGAGTTCTTTATGGTCTAAATGTGTAATTATGAGTACAAAAACTTGTTGGTAATATGAAAAGTTCAAATTGATTAAATTTAGAGATAGAACAATAAGTTGAAGAGTAGCATGAACTAGCCTAGTCTTAGCTCTTGTTTTGATTCATCGTCATGGATAGTTTGTTCTTATAATATCTAATTTGTGGTGTATGATTGTGTAGGAAGATTTGGGATATGAATATGATGATATTTTGGTGTTCAAAAGCTGGAAATCCATGGAAAATACACCACAAGACAAGGGACTACAATGGAAGATTCAACACTTAGCACTCTTAGAGAGCCAAGGCTATAAGCCCGCGTTGCCTCCCCTAGAGCAGGGCTATGGGCAGGGATATGCCTTTACTTGAGTGGGGCTCAACCCAAGGTGCAACCTCACCTAGAGTGGGGCTCAACCCAGGGCAGCTCCCCCTCTACTCCATTGCTTACAAAATTGAGGAATTCTACGCCTACACGACGTGGGTTTACTTTTGTTTTATAATTATGTCATGGGCACCTTTTGTACATATATTTGAGAATATTTTGGAGATAAATGGGTTGTTAAAACTTCATATTTAGGTTCATATTATTAATTTAGTTCATACATGTTCTTAGTCATTAATTATAACCTTGTGATTACGATTATGACTATGCGTGGCTAAACGTCCTTTTCTGGGGTTAAAGCCAAAGAATGAGTACTATGGCTTTGAATTATGTTTGTTTAATTTTATTGTTATTATTGATTGTGTGTTCATCTTTGATTTAACTATTTTAAGGATTAGCTACCCTTAGAATACATCAATTATCTACCTTTTGATCTCCGGAGAGGTTATAGAGGATAGAACACAGAGATGAAAAAGTACAGTTTGTATTCTTTTATGAAATAAGGAATTCAACTTAGCATTTAGGACAGGGATGTACTTAGATTCCTTACTTGATTCATATGAAGGAGGATAACTTAAAGAACTTAAGTGGACTATTATATCCCCGCTCAAAGATATAGTTGTAAGATTCAACTTAGGAAAAGGATTAGAGGCTGGGAGACCATGATCACACAATTAACCCTACGAATCTACAACCATGGTAAACAATATAACAATTAAAGTCCAACAACGTAGTATGATTGTCAAGAATGGTTTAACCCTAGGCTTTCCTCCTATTGATTGTTTCAAGATCTTTATTTTCCGCATTGTTTACTTTTCTACAATTTACAAATTCCAAACTCTTTTTTGCTTTTATTGCATCAAATAAATCTAAACTGTGAATTAAAATTAAATCATTGCTAAATCAAGTCTCTGAGGGATTGATCATTGGCTTATTAAAGGCCACATTACTACTTGATAAGACCACATACACTTGCATGTGAGCTTGGGCTATATCAAGTTCTTGGCGCCACTGCCGGGTACTTAAAATTTTGAAACTATTTATTTTAGTTTTACTTTTAGATTTATTTGTTTTTTTTACGCTTGGTCTTGGTTGTGGTTTTTGCACGATACAGGTTTACAAAAACTGGCAAGGGATTAGGACTCAGTTGAAATAAGTGTTAAACTTGAGAAACTTTTCCATCAAAGAAGGAGATAAGCAAAGCTTCACCCCTAAGTTTCATAAATCTAAGAAAACCAGGAGAATCCTACCATCATGGCTAATGAACTAGCAACCCGCAGGACAGTCAGAGAAGAGGCAATCCTACTTTCAACCAATTTGACCTCACCATTTTAGAAGTCGATAGTTGAAGGCAATTTTGAACTCAAACAGAACATGGTTCAACTTCTAATATGCAGTGGACAGCTCACAAGGCTTTCACATAAAGATCCACAGGTTCACTTGCAGAATTTTCTATAAATTAGTGATATATTCATCCCGAAGGGCATAAATTAGGATTACGTGAGATATATTAGTGATATATTCTCTATTGGGGGAAGCAAAAAAGTGGTTGGCTACAAAACCAACAAATTCAATCACTTCATGGAATGATTTGCTAGAAAATTTCTTATTCGGTTCTTCTTGTCTAGTAAGACTACAAGACTTCACAGTGAGATAGTATGATTCAAATAGAAGCCAAAAAAGAATCTCTATCATGCTTAGGAGTTGTTCAAGGCTCTTTTAAAGGACTATCCACACCATCTATGGTCTAATGAGGTACTTTCTCATACTTTTGTAGAAGAACTTGATCACAATACAAATATTTTGCTAGATTCAGTTGTAGGTGGTCAAGCACTGGAATTGACTTGTGATGATTTGTACACATTGTTGAACCGCATAGCTCAAGGAAATCTTGAGTGGTATTTAGATGCTAAAAATTCTATGAAAAAAATTACAGGTGTATTGGAGGTAGACCAGTTCACTTCCTTATCAACTCAGGTTGCAGCATTGCAAAATATGATAAATACTCAGTTTAGCAGCCTAAAATTGGGAGCTCTATAGCCTACAATTACAGTCAATGTAGTTCAGCAAGATAGTACTTAGTGTGAGATTTCAAGAAATAGTGGCCATTCAGCAGCCATGTGTGCTTCAAATTTGGAATCAGTAATATATGTGGGCAATGCTCAAAGGCCAAATTATTGTAATACCTACAAGATAAAGTGACAGACTCCGTCGCAGAATGCACAACAATAAATTCAGCAACCACAAGCACAAGGGAATCAATCAACTTGCAACATGAAAGAGATTTTGAAACAACATCTTCTAATCAAACAAAGTTCGTTGTAGATATGTAAAATTTGCAAGTTTCTCAGACAAGTTTAGCATTGAATATTGAGATGTTGCAGCGAGCATTGAATACTAGGCCTAAATGTGGTCTGCTAGCAGAAATAGAGAAACCAAAACAAGTTATGACAATCATATTAAGAAGTGGTAAAGATCTTAAAGGAGAACCTCAAAAGGCAACTAAGGAGGTAGATGATGAGGGTGTAACTCCCTATGTTTCCAAAAAAGTTTTTGAAGAATCAAGGAAGTCTGAGTACTTGAAAACTAAAGTTTCTAAACTAGAAGTGAAAAAGACACTACCACTACCCTTTCCTCAGAGGCAGATTAAAGAAAAAGAGGATGCAATGTTTAAGAAGTTCTTTGATATATTCAGAGAACTTCACATTAACTTACACTTGTTAGATGTTTTGCAGGAAATGACCAATTATACAAAGTACTTGGGGGATGTGGTTGCTAATAAGGTTAAATTGCAGGATGTGGGGGCGACAACACTTATGAAGAGTGTATCACTGTAATGACATAAAAAATCCCTAAGAAATTAAGAGATCCAGGGAAGTTTACTCTCCTAATCCAAATTGGGAGTAGAGTGATCCACGAACTGAGTGAGTTAGGGGTGAGCATAAATCTAATGCCCCTATCTTTGTTTGAAACACTGGGCTTAGGAAAGCCTAGACTGATCACAATGGTTTTCCAGCTAGAGTGCGGATCCATTCCCTATCTAAAAGGAATTATTTAAAATATCCTCATAAAGGTTGGTAAATTTGTTATTCCTGCTGACTTTATTATTCTTGATTTTGAGGCAGACAAACGGGAACTAATCATGTTGGGGCATCCATTATTAGAAACTGGAGGAGTATTGATTAATGTTAGAGAAGGAACGCTCAAAATGAGGGTAGAGGATAAAGTGGTGGTATTTGATATTTACAAGGCACGCAAAAGAACATACCATTGTAAAGATTTGTGTATGATCAATGTTATTAAAGCGGAAAAGTGTGGGGTGGTTAGTCCACCAAATATATCTTTGGACTTTCTGATTAAGCAGCATAAGCTTCTACCTCCTAATCCTGACATGATGAACGTTGATGAGCCTGAAAAGTCTAAGGTTGAGAAATTTGTTACCCTTGAGAATGCACACCCAAAAGGGGTAAAAATAATATGAAGATGGAGACCAAGCATAAGAAAAATATGGAAAGAGAATGATTAAGTCGTAGTTGGGTCATGCCACAACACTAAATTTGGGGTTTCTTGGGAGGAAACCTAAGTTAAGTAGGTATGATTTCTTTTAAGTTTTTAGTTTTTATTTCACGCAGTTTTTATTTTTGATTAAGTCACAAGTTTATGAGAAGTCTGAGTACTGGAAACCTGAGCTTGGAGAATGGTAAAAAAGTTGAGTGTGAGGTCCCACAGACCTCTATTATGCAAAAAGATATGGCTAGCTTGGCCTAAAGGCCTCAGGAAGTATTTCTATCTCTTACTTTTAAGTTCACTTTGGGGACAAAGTAGATTTTTAAGTGTGGGGTATGGAAATTCCTAAATTTTAATAAGAGCTTAGCATACTTATGCGGCTACCAAAGAAAAGACTAAAGGCTCAATGGGTTATCTAGGATAATTCATAAAGGGTAGGACCAATAGAAGGTATAAAACAAGGTTATTAAAGAAATGCCTAAATCATCTCCTAGACCCACACTTTTTATTTCTATTTACATATAAACCGAGCAAGTTCTAGACATCACATGCATCAAGGAATATACAAAGACCTAACACGCACATGGCATATGCATAACTCGATAAGATCATCATAGACTCCCAACCACATGATATCATGGATTCAAATTTAAGAAAAAAAGTACAAGAGTCACAAAACTGAGCCTAAGAGTCTCAAAAGTTGCAATTCACTAATTCCACATGCTTTTACCATACAAAACACTTGCACAATGTAATCAAAAATAGCACCAACGAGAATATCTTATGCTAAATTTTTAAAATTGAGCTAAAATTTTGGAATTTCCCTAAATAAATTAAGATTTGTTAGAGGATGAAAAAGACTTTAAGTATGGGGTGGTGATGTTGGATGTATTTATGCATTCTAGTGTCACTATTCTAGCCTTTTTAGCCTCATTTTGAAGATTATTCGTGTGTTGTATGGGTTTATAATTAGAGAAACGTTCATATAAGTGTTAAAGCATGTGCTTTTGATGTTCAAAGTGAACTCTAAACATTTTGTACCTAAAAGATTCATTTAGAGTTCAATCGTGGAAACTAGTGTTACCAACATGAGCTAGGTGCTTGTTTAGTTGATCTCGTTGGATTATATTGTGCCTAAAATGTTCTCAATGGTTTAAATGTGTAATTACGAGTGCAACAACTTGTTGGTAAGATTCAAATTTCAAATTGATTTACTGTAGAGGTGGAAAAATAAGTTGAAGAATAACATGAACTAGCCTAGTCTTAGCTCTTGTTTTGATTCATCGTCATGGATAATTTGTTGTTATAATCTCTAATTTGTGGTGTGTGTTTATGTAGGAAGATTTGGGATCCATGGGAAATACACCAGAAGACAAGGGACTACGATAGGAGACTCAACACTTAGCCAAAATCCAGGAGAAAACTTCCAGAGAGCCAAGACTATAAGCCCGTGGTGCCTCCCCTGGAGTAGGGCTATAGGAAGGGAGATGCCTCAAATAGATCGGGTCTAAACCTAGGTCACAGTCTCACCTAAAGCAGGGCTCAATCTACGGTGGCGCCCCCTCTACTCTATTGCTCACAAAATTGAGAAATTCTACTCCTACACGGCTTGGGTTCACTTTTGTGGTATAAATACATCATGGTCACGTTTTTTACTTATCTTTGAGCATATTTTGGCAATCAAAAGGATTATACAACTTCACATTTAGGTTTTTATTATTTTAATATAGTTCATACATGTTCTTAGTCATTAATTATCACCTAGTGATTACGATTATGACTATGAGTGGCTAAATGCCCTTTTATGGGGCTAAAGCCAAAGACATGGGTACTATTGTTTTGAATTAAGTTTGTTTAATTTTCTTGTCATTATTGGTTGTGTGTTCATCTATGATTTAACTATTTTAAAGATTAGCTACCCTTAGAATACATCAATTGTCTACCTTTTCATCGGGAGTGGAAATAGGGGATAGAACACGGAGATGAACAAAGTATGGCTTGCATTCTTTTATGAAATAAGGAATTCAACTTACTATCTAGGACAAAGATGTACTTAGATGACTTAATTGATTCATACATAAAAGGATATTTTAAAGAACTTAAGTGGACTATTACATCCCCACTCAATGATGTAGTTGTAAGGATCAACTTTGGAAAGGGATTAGAGGTCGGGAGACCGTGATCACGCAATTAACCCTACGAATCTACAACCAAGATAAACAAGTAAAGTCCAATAGCATAGTATGATTGTCATGAGTGATTTAACCTTGGGCTTTTCTCCTATTGATTGTCTCAAGACCTTTACTTTTTGCATTGTTTACTTTTCTATAATCTACAAATTCCAATCTCTTTTCGGCTATTGTTGGATCAGATTAATCGAAATTGTGAACTTAAATTGAATCGTTGCTGAATAAAGTGTCTATGGGATCAATACTTGGCTTCCTGAATGCCAATTTACTACTTGATTAGACCACGTACACTTGCATATGCGCTTGGGCACTGTCAATTTACTCAGTCAATTTACCATGATCTATACATCTTTAAACAAAATGTCTTGAAACAATCATTAGCTTAGTAGACAACTAATAATTACCTGCCAACTTCTTGACAAACTTCCTAATCCTTTTTAACAAGGTGGACAAATTAGTAGTAACATATCTGGATAGTACGTAAAATCATGCCGCATTCTTTTTAATATTTGTTGGTACCTTATCTAGGTGATCAAACTCATATCTCATCTGATAGATCAAATTGTAAGGCAGGAACCTCTCTAGAAAAGCCTACAAAAATTATGTCCATGTATTAGCAGGTGAAACTAATGGCCTAAAACTAGGAAGAGGCCTCCAAAATTATTTGGATATGTAAATCACATGATAAGTAGTATATGAAACTCCACGAGAACCATGAGCCTCTCTTGACAGTCAAGAAAAAACTCATAGACATCCTCTCCAACAACACTACTAACATTGGGAGTATCCAAGCGAATAAATCTCTCAAATCTTTTCTAATCATCAGAAGTCATCATAGAACCCAAAGCAATAGGAGGAACAATGAGTCTAGTAGGTAGTTAATCAAGACTAATGGTGTATTATACAGGATAGTTGTACCTATTAAGTCAAAATAACCATAAGTATGAGCCAATAACCATGATGAAAACCTACTAGAGTATGATATATACCCAATATATGCAGTGGAACACATGTTTGGGGTATACTATCAAAATGATCCAATAAATAAATCAATAAACCCTATAAAAATAAGGCATCAATTGAAGTTTGGGGAACTTCAGCTTTTCCTTGCATCCCCTGTCTAATGGTTCTAATTATTATAATAATTTTTAAGCTTAGAAGAGGTTGCCTAGCATGTCCTCTAGATGGAGCGACTCCCCGTGCCATCCATTCTATGTCATCAACAACCCCTGCCTTTCCCTATGTCTAGGGCTCCAGAAGTAGGTTCTTACTTACTATCCACAACATCTCTGGATCTAGTCTTCACTATCTTCTTAAAAATGAATAGAAATACAAGTTTAGAAATGTCAGTGTGAATAATCCATATGATAAGGAATTTTATTCTAAATATATAGTCTAGCCTCTTAAAGATAACTATGAATGTCTATGTACTAATAAGAAAGACTCTACTACAGATCCTACTTTCACTTTTTAGATTAGTAAACCTGGTTCTCTGATACAAATTTGTCACTACCCTAAATCTGAGTTCATGAGGGTACCTAACTCATCCCTGCGGTGATAGGTAAGCCAAATAATCCTCCCAAGAATGAAATACGGTAAAAAAATAAAATACAAAACTTCTACAATAGAGCCATGCTATAGTATTCATAATCAAAAGTGTGAATTAAAAACAATCAAATCCCATAATACACATGTCACAAATGGAAAGAGAATCTACTATACAACCAAATCTTAAATACATAAACTTATCTCTATAGTAAATAAAGATAAAATAAAAATATGAAGAGGTCTAAAAGAATTCCCCCAACTTTGGAGCTACCTAGAACTCAAATATCAACTCAGATAGCATAAACTCAGTTATTCTAGGTTGTAATTAAATTATGATCTGCACCGAAAGGGCACTATAGGAGCGAGTATGGTCTAATTTTACCAAGTAGTTATCAGAGGTAGATTTAGTAAAGTAGAAAATAAGACCAGTAAAATATACTATGATCCTGTCATTTACAAATAGAAAAGTTCTCAAACAATATCTCAAACCATCTCCACTAATAGTTCTACGATATGAAGATAATAAATAAAACTACACATAGGATATAACCAATGAGACTAACTATATACAATAGCACATAGAGTAAATACAGTAATTTAATGCATTAAGGATGTGATAATGATGAATGTAATTCTCCCACTTGTCGAATGTTCACAGATCAATGGTTTTATAAAGTGTCTCATTCACCTCTCCATCTAACATTCATGAATCAAGGATCTTATAAAGTATCTCATTCACCTCTTCTGATAATATGTTCATAAATAAAGGGATTTATTAATTATCACTTAGCAGTTCCAATTTCCATGACTATGAGTTAATAAGATAAGGATGCATGCTCACAACCAAATAAATATGATTATAATGAATAAACTCAAAAATGGAATAAATGATCTTAAATCTCCTCAATATAATAATAATCCATGATATAATTCCTCCTTGGTATCACTAAAGCGAATAGTTATGCAAACATCAATAATATAATTTCAACAAGCCCTTTCATAATTATTACTATCATAGTAAAGAAAATGATGTTTAGAATGGCCCATAATATCTATTTACACTTACACATGCAACACAATAATCATAATGGCCATTAATGCATAGATAAGGCAGACTATCAAATAAAGGCCCCACTCAGGCATCACAAAAATTATATTCACTCAAGTAAAAAACAATACTCATATAAGCCCCCGCATAGACATACAGTAATAAATATAATTTCAATACTGCTCTCTTGAATAAATTCTAACCTATGGCATGCTTTACAAAAGTTAACTACCTATCCTAGTCTTAAGAAATTTAAGTCATCAAATGACTCAAAAAGAAAAAAATCCAAGATTAAGCCTTTAACGTGGAGACTTTACTTCATAAATTGTCTCAACAAGAGCTAAAACTATAAAAACATAATTTAAGTATCAAAAGAATGCTAATGATACCCATATTAGCTATATTTGAATTGAGTCAAAAATTTCATTGAAAAATTGATTAAAAATGTATAGGGTAAAATAGGAGCTTTATTATAGAAACATAGTTCTAATTAAAAAAGATTATACAACTAAAATCACTTGTGAAAATGAGTTTAAATTGGTGTTCAAATTAATGAAAAACTATTTCAAAAGTTTATTGAGAAATTCCCAAATTTTTATTTGAAAAAAAAAAGATTTAAAGGTGTTTTGGAAGATATAATCATGAGGAGTTAATGAAGATAAGATTTTGGAGCATACACAATGTCAAATGGGAAAGAAAACCCTTGAAATAGCCTCTTCCCAAAGCTCTAACATCCAAAAATGGTAAAATTCGCAAAAATGATCCATTTATACTATTTTGGGAATAGTGTCTCATTATCATGGTCCCCTACCTTACAATCATGAGGGTCAACATTAGCCTAGTCTAGATTGCTTATTACAACTGTAAAAGGTGGGCCTCACAAACACAATGAAGAACTATCTCAGTTTACCATAATACCTATCGCGATCGTTGTTACCCCACCAAGCGATTGTAATGAAGACCACCATTAAAGCCCAAGATTGTGGCATCCATCAATGCAATCACGATAAAAGATATAGGCACCAGATGTTAGCTGTTGTACCAATTGAAAATTCAACCTCAACGTAATCGAATAGACTTTCGAGTTCCATTTGGGACCCAACAACACTAAATCATATATGTTGTTAGGCTATTTTTTATGTTCCACACTTAATGAAAATGTAATATTTTCATAAATAAATCATCTACAATAAATTATCCTTTCAGACATTAAAAACGTATTTTAGCTTGTACCTAAGAAATGGGTTGAAAAGAAAAAAAAGTCTTAGGAGCTGAACAAACTATGCTTTAAACTCAATATCCAAATTGTGTATCTAATGGAACTAACCAAATCATCATCTAGTGCCCAAAACTAAAAATGTTGACCAAAGTCAATCTCAAGGCTTTTTTAAGCCTCTAAGGGTCTCAAACTCTCCAAGTTCACTCCTAAATATATTTGAGATTGTACCAACCATCCCTACAATTCAACAAATAACATCTAACAACTAAGAGAAAGGAAAAAAATTTGAAAATAGGTAAAATGAAAAAATCACAACTATGGTTGTCAAAGGTATTAAGTGATTAGGTCTAGTCCTTGTAGTATTCTAGATGCTAAATTAGAGGTCATGTTGGTATGACCTAAAGGAAGAGTACTAAGTCATAAATCACTATTTTGAATAGAGTTGTAGGGTTATTAGTGAAGACTCAAAAACAAGAGTTAGTGAACGAAAGGTGGAGCCAAACTGTCGAGGGTTCAAACTATCAATGTACAAAGATGCAAAAAAATAATTAACTGGTAGACAGATCATAGAGATGCTAAGGGAAACATGTTAAAGAAATAATGATAGGTATATGAATGTTTATTTATCTATAATCTTATCTATGTCATGATTTCTCTTTATTTTATATTTTTTTAATTTATTTCTAACCCTAGTTGGTCCATGATAACTCCATTACATCTGGTTGTTGCTGATACAATACTTACTATATCTCCACTTAGTGTTATCATCATATTGAAGGTTATTTGGAGTTTGTATATGTACAACAATAGTTACATTGTAGCAATGTAATGACTCTCTAGGTTATTTTCAACTTTTTAACACATTTTTACCATTTAGAGCTAGACTATAGCTACCCCAAATCATTTATGACTTAATGGGGATGATTGTTTGGTTACATGGTAGTTCATTTGGTTTTTAATGCCAATTGTCTATTTTGAACACTTCCCTAGTAGAGATTGGTTATTAGGCATAAACATCAACTTAACAACCTAGTATGCCAATCTTGATAGTTCCATATGCTTCGTAACATCAATTTTATTCTAAAATAACCATTGGTTGGGGCCCCAAGGCTTCTAAACATATTTTGTGCAATTGGTTGTAGCTTAATAAAAATAGCCCTTGGGTATGGGCCCTACTTTTCATCAGAACGTCCTCAAATGGAAATTTTTATTGTGTCATTATATTTGCCCTGTCAAATTTGATACAGTATAATAGTTGATTTCCATTCACAAGATTCCTAATAAATCTCGAGTGGTTGATGGAAACATGGTTTCATGACCTGATTTAGGAGTCATGATGGCACCTACTCTATCCCACCAAAAGGTAAACCCAACCACAGCTCGGAGCTTGATATAATGGGCTTACTCGGTGGAAAATAGACAGAGAGCCTGAACTTAAAAATTAAATAATTTAATAGCAATAATATAGTCATAAAGGTCTAATATATATAAAGGAGATCAACAATAATCCCAAGATTTAGTAATGTTGGTAAAAGAGCTACTACAAATGAACTATGACTATGAATAGCCAAATACTATCCGTCTCAAAGATGAATGACTAGACATAGGTAAATAGAAGGAAAAAGGATAAATCCTACTCCAGAAGCTCATCCAATCTCTAAAATCAACACTGCATGAACGTTGAATCAGTAGTGGCAACTAGTAAGAATCTGTACCAAAAAAATACAAAAGTGTAGTATGAATACAAAAACCATGGGTACTCAGAGACATCATCTGATGACTAAGATATAATAAGCTATGTTTGAGTAAGAAGGGAAAAAAACACAAAATAAACTCCAACACTATTGTACACAAATAATTAAATACATACGAAATGGTAACATTAAGATCACACAACTATATCTAGAAGATTTACCCCTATAAGATAATTAGTGCAGAAAAGTAAATAACCTAACGTAGGCCCCTATAAGTCTGGAGGGTAAAATTTAGGGAACTTAGTATTCGAATAAGTTACCGAATATTAGACCATAACTAAGAATCCATGCAAATCATATCATGTCATTCCAAAACTCATAATGTCAACATCAGACTCAAACCAGAACTTATATTTATAAACCATGTAAACTGGCCATCTCAATAAACCATATTAATGCATTAAATCCATAGACTATACCAATTAATTATATCTATTGACCACCCCTTTTACTCATATCTATACATCAAAACAAGAATCACAGCCATAAGTCAATTCGTACCCACATCCATGTGCCACACCATTATTATATCTATCTAGTCAAGCTATTAAACATCCCCACAAGCCAAGTCAATAGTCATATTAATAAGTAGTATAAATAATCTAATATAAAAGTCATTAATCATATCTATTAACCATTGATAACATCTACAAGAAATTGATCACATCTATAAGTCATTAATCATATCAAAAAGCCAATAATTATATCTATAAGCCATTGATAATAACTAAAAGCCGCGTCAATAATTGTATATTTATGTGCTATGGTCTCATAGAATATTTGATGCATAAAACAATGAAAATATGGAAGTTACTTAGTCTTTTTTGTTATATATAATGTGTTTTGTGTTATTTTTTGTAAGAAATTAGGTTTTGGGAGCTAAACTAAAGAAAAAGAGTGAAAATTGCAATTTTAAACCACCTACATGGGCATATACAGCCTGAAGGTACTACTTACTGGGTGCTGGTACCAGAATAAGTGTTAGAGAATTGAGATACAGAGACTCAGAAACTAAAAAAAAATACCTTGCTACCTAGGGATCTCTCCTATGACTTATAAGTGAAACCTACGGTCTGTAGGTGCTAGATTATATGTATAAGTATCAAAGAACAAAGAGTTTTAAAAGCCTTTTGAAGCATGGTATCCACATTGGACTACTGTAATACCCCGTACTTTTCCTAGCTTGAAATCATCTCAAGAATATTAGAAGCTTTCTTTGAAAGATGAATCCACATTTGTAGATGTGGTATTTTTAAGATTTTCACTTTTTTTCATATGAGAAATTGAATAAATTTCCAATGATACCAATTTCATCAAAATCCGACATCACAGGAGAAAGTTATGGCAAAAATACAGAAGAAGATAAAAACCGCCCAGGTGCGACGGTAAGGTCGATGGACTGTCGGACTAACGACGGACCGTCACCCATGACCGTCGTAAGGGAAACAATGAGGTCACCTTCTTGATAAGGTGCGACGGGCAGGTTGATGGACCATCGAACTTATGACGGACCATCACTCAGGCCGTTGCTACTTAGGCAGTAACCCGCTTCCCTGGTCCACGTATGATGGTCAAAACGGCGCACCGTCGCACAAGCCATCGAAGCTACAGATTCAGCAAATTAAATCCATTTTTAAAAAGGTATTTTGGTCATTTACCACTCACCTATATATATACTCAATTATATCCGATGTCAGCCATTTGGTTCATTATTACTTCATAACCAATAATAGGGTTTCTCTCTAACATTAATCTCTAAGAACAAAATCCAATATTCTTCAAGAACTACGGGATTTCCAATTCTTCAAGTTCAAGAACATCAAGAATCTTAACCCAGGTATGCATAGTGTTCATTCATGGACTCCTTTCATCCATGAAGTCCAAGAATCCCTTTTCCAAGTTCAAGTTATGGATTTTCTTTATGATTTCATGATTGAGTTGTTCTTGTTCATGTTGATAAATGAGAAATTGAATTCTACTCCATGTTTCATGATAATTTCTATGTGGGTTTGATTATTATAGATATAGATTCATGCAAAAGTATGAATAAACCCTTGAATGATGAAATTAGAATGTTACCATGATGTTTAATTGTTGTACAATGAAGTTTACATGTACCATGCCTACAATATGTTTGATTTAATGCTTAAATGAAGGAAAAGTGTCTGATTAGCATGTTGGCAAGAAATCCCCATGTATGTACAAGCTTATGCCTATCACATCTTTCATGAAATGCTTCATTACATACATTATGATGATTATTATGTATTCAAGAAAGTCATGATTTGTTAGTTTTCTTCTATCAAGTCCAGGGGGTACTTGTACCTGAAAAATTAGTTATGTGTATAGAGCCATGTAATGTTTTCATGATACTCTTAGTCATGCTACTAATCCTTAGAATTCAGACAGTCTTATGACTTAGGAAGTCTCCATGATCTCATGAACTCAACCATTTGACAGATATAAGTAGTATTCCATCAGTCAATAGAATTTAGTAACTCAACTCATGTTTAGTTCAGTAAATCATGTTCAGTGTCTATTCAGATGACAGTAGAAATTAGCACCAAGTAAAACCAAGGATGGGAAATCATCTGTAATATGAGGGTGTGATTCTTAGAAGCAATCCTTGTATTCTAGAACTATACAGCCATCAAAGGTTGAGACATCATGGCCTGCTATATGAGGGTAGATGAGGTGGCTTAGCCTGATATATGAGGGTTCCCACCATTCTCATTAGAGTTACCAATTATATTAGGGTTACTCACACGTTATCCTTACCAGTGGCACAGTTTTGACACCCTTCTAATTAGGATACAGATTAGGACCCAACTGATTTATAATAGCATATTTGGGGAATGTCGGTTAGATGACTACCTCCTACAGTCTCAGTAAAAGAACTCAGATAGTTCTTCAGAATTCAAGACTTCAGATATAGTCAACTCAGATACAGTGTGGAACTCAGCTAGTTTCGTCAGATTCAGGATTGTTAGATATAGTGACTCATGTTATTAGTTATCAAAATTTAGTTATTAGTCATGTTACTCATCAGTATACTCATGTTATCATGATTTCAGATATAGTTACTAAGTATACATGCATGCATTCTTATGTTCATATTAGTTAGTTAGCCAATATTATTCATGCATATGAACCCCATGTATTCAGCCTACCTCATATGCATATCAGTACATTCAAAGTACTAACGCAGTTGTGCTATGGTGTCTTATACCATAGGTTCATCAACACGAGCTCCAAAGCAATAATAGATTCTAGATATCAGCAGTCAGATTTAGTAGTGAGTCCTCATCCATTGAGGACATGATTATTTCTCTATTATCTCATTAATGAGTTTATTAGTTGGAGTTAGTTGGGGACATGTCCTATCAACTCCTTACTCAGATAATTTAGTCAGTTAGAGGCTTTCCAGACTATTATGTTCAGATAGTTATTTTAGTTGTTTTAGGTATTTCATACCCCATTTAGATGTTATGTTTTACTTTAGTTATGTGAACCTTATTGCCTTTCAGGTAATGTTTCTGCATTATTCAATATATTGTGCAGTATATAAGTACAAATATCAATCATGGGTTAGCTTGTGGTCCTTCGGGGTCATGAGCACCGTGTAGCATTCCGGTTACTAGATTTGGGGTGTTACAAACTTGGTATCAAAGCCTAAGGTTCAATAGAGTCCTACAAAGTCTGAAAGCCACATAGAGTAAATTCTAGTTCATGGGTATGTTGCACGCCATATTTATGTGCAAGAGGCTATAAGATGTTTTAGAAATAGTTTCCCTTCTTTCAGTATTCATGCCATGCCAGTGAGCATAATCTCTAGTCAATCTCTTAGTCTAATCCATTTCTTCTCTTTATTTTAGAACATGCCTCCCAAGAGAAGAACCTAGTCTGTCTAAGAAGATCCCTTGGAGGAACATATTTCTCATGCGGTGTTTAGGGCTGCATTCACTTCTCTTGCTCAGTCAGTTGCTACCTCGAATAAACAACCCACTATCATTCCTACCAACCGAGTGGCCAATTTATCTGTATCCAGGATTCAGTACTTCACCCGAATGAATCCTCTATCTTTTATTTTGTCTTAGATAGACGAGGACTTAAGGAATTCCTAGATTAGGTGCAGAAGGTTACAAACATAATGGGGGTTATGCATATTGAGAGTACTGAGCTAGTTGCATATAAATTATAGGATGTGGATCATACTTGGTTCAAGCAGTAGAAGTCAGAGAGGGTAGACGATACAAGGTCAGTTAAGTGGGAGGAGTTTGCTTTAGCGTTCCTTGATAGATACTTTCCCCTAGAGCTTAAAGAAGCTAAGGTGCTAGAATTCATCAACCTCAGGTAGGGCAGTATTATAGTGAAAGAGTATTCTCTTAAGTTTAGTCAATTAGCCAAATATGCCTCTCATATGGTTGCAGATAGCAGGGCAAAGATAAGTAAGTTTGTTTTAGGGATGAACGATAGCATGGTTAATGAGTGCAAATCCACCATGCTGAATAGTGACATAACTTTAGCCAGGCTCATGACTCATGCTCAGTAGATAGAGGAGTAGAAGATTAAGATGAGGGAGAAGTAGAATAAGAGAGCAAAGACAGGTATTTTCAACTTTGGTCAACCTAAGTCAGAAGGAGAAAACCATTCTCAGTTATATCCTAAGTCATAAGTTCTATCTCCTTTTTTAGCTAGTGCTCTAGTTCTTAGGTTCATAGAGGGTAACAAAGATAGAGTGCCAAGATCTAAGTCCTAGGGCAGTGTTATCTTGGCCCGAACCTATCCTTTTTGCCAGACTTATGGCAAGCACAATCAGGGTATTTGTAGAGATGGCAGTGGTATTATTTTGGATGTGGCAAGCCAGGCCACAAAATTAGAGACTATCCTCAACTAGGTCCTCAGGGTCAATAGAATCACTCCTCAGCTCAGTCTGGTCACCCAAATTAGCAGGGTGCCACCTCTAGTACTACTAGTGGTCAATGCATAAATTATCTCTATGCTCTTCAGTACCTATAAGATGAAGTAAATTCTCCTATTGTGGTTACCGGTATGTTACAGATCTTTTATGTCCATGTTTACGCTTTGCTAGATCCAAGAGCTTCTTTGTCTTTTGTCACTCCTTATATAGCAGTGGATTTTAGAGTCAGTCCTGAAATTCTAGCAGAGCCCTTTTCAGTCTCTACCCCTGTAGGTAAAACCATCCTAGCGGACGAGTATACAGGAACTGCCTGGTTATGGTATTTTAGAAAGTCACCTCAGCGTACTTAGTCGAATTAGAGATGACTGATTTTATGTCATTCTCAGCATGGATTGGCTTCATTCCTGCTATGCCACAATCAACTGTAGAAATAGAATAGTCCAATTTCAGTTTTCGAATAAACCTATGCTTGAGTAGAAGGGTAGTGTATCCGCTTTTAGGGGTCAATTTATTTGCTACCTTCGGGCATGAAAAATGATATCTAAAGGAAGTTCCTATCATCTTGTTCATGTTAAGGATTCCAATTCTATGACTCCCAGTCTTGAATTAGTTCTAGTTGTAAGTGCATATTTAGATATTTTTCTGGAAGATCTTCCAGGAATTCTTCCCGAATGGGAAATAGACTTCGGTATTGATTTTCTTTTGGATACTTAGCATATCTCTATTACGCCATACAGAATGGCACCAGCAAAACTCAAAGAACTGAAAGAGATATTGATGGATCTCTTAGATAAGGGATTCATCAAACCCAACATCTCCCCATGCGGCGCACCAGTGTTAATCATGCACAAGAAAGATGGTTCTCTCAAAATGTGCATTGATTACCATTAACTCAATAAAGTCACGATCAAGAACAAGTATCATCTTCCCATAATCAATGACTTGTTTGACCAACTTTAGGGTGCTAGCTATTTCTCCAAGATAGGCCTCAGATCCGACTATCATTAGCTTAGAGTCAGAGAATGTGACATTCCAAAAATAACTTTTTGTACTCAGTATGGTCACTTCTAATTCTTAGTTATGTCATTTGGTCTTACCAATGCCCTAACGACTTTTATGGACTTGATGAACCTTGTGTTCAAGCAGTACTTGGATAAGTTCATCATAATCTTTATAGATGATATTCTGGTCTATTCTCATAGTGAATGAGATCATGCAGACCATCTCAAAATAGTACTTCAGACTCTCAGAGATCATCAGCTATTCACCAAATTCAGTAAGTGTGAGTTTTGACAAAGGTCAGTAGCATCCATTGGTCATATAATTTTCGGTGATGGCATTAGAGTAGATCCTCAAAATACCAAAGTAGTAAGAAACTAGCGTTGCTCTATCTATCCATCAGATATTAGGAGTTTCTTGGGTTTGGCTGGCTATTATAGGTAGTTTATTGAAGGATTTTCTTCTATTGCATCCCCTATTTCCAGATTGACTCAAAAGAAAGTCAAGTTCCAGTGGTTAAATCCTTGCGAGAAGAGTTTTCCGATGTTGAAGACTAAACTCATCTCAGCTCCAATTCTAAAGTTACCAGATGGTTTAGATGGTTTTATAGTGTATTGTGGTACATCCAGAGTGGGTTTAGGTTGTGTACTTATACAACATAGTAAGGTCATAGCCTACGCCTTCAGATAGCTTAGGCCCCATGAGAAGAACTACCCTACTCATGATCTTGAGTTAGCAGCCAGAGTATTTGCCTTAAAGATTTGGAGGCATTACCTATACGATGTTCATGTAGATGTGTTCACAGATCATAATCGTCTTTTGTATGTCTTTTCTCAGAAAGATATCAATCTTTGTTAAAAGTGGTCGTTAGAGCTCTTGAAAGATTACGACATGATTGTCCTTTACCATCTGGGCAAGGCCAACATAGTGGTTGATGCTCTCAGTGGACTATCTATGGGTAGTATT
Organism: Capsicum annuum; assembly: GCF_002878395.1. NCBI lineage: Eukaryota > Viridiplantae > Streptophyta > Magnoliopsida > Solanales > Solanaceae > Capsicum > Capsicum annuum. Next base: position 100,677,036 of record NC_061121.1, on the reverse strand, counting down.
TCTTATGTCGAAGAAAGTAAGAAAAGGTTAGCTCAGGAAGTCCATCATATTGCGAGACTAGGCATTCAATTAGTCGATTCTGAAGAGGGAGATATACGGGTTCAAATTAGTTTAGAATCATCTCTAGTTTCTGAGGTGAAAGAAATGCAAGATAGAGATCCCAGCCTTGTCAAGTTGAAAGTGTCTCTTCAAAATTAGAAACTATAGGTTTTCTCCCAAGGGGGAGATAGTGTTCTGTGTTGTCAGGGTTGACTGTCTTCCAGGTGTAGATGGCTTAAGGAAGTGAATTCTTGTAGAAATACATGGTGCATACTACTTTATTCATCCATGGGCTATAAATATGTACCACAACTTATGGGAGATCTATTGGTGGTGGGGGATGAAGAGAGATGTTTCAGAGTTTATGGCTAAGTGCTCTACATGTCAGTAGGTTAAGATAGAGCATCAGAAGCCTAGTGTTCCTCTATAGGAGTTCATTATCCCTAATTGGAAGTGGGAAGAAGTGAACATGGACTTCATGATGGGTTTGCCTCAAACTCGTAATAAACATAATTCAATTGGGGTCATCGTAGATAGAATGACCAAATTAGCCCATTTTATTCCAGTCCATACCTCATATTCAGCCAAGGATTATGTGAAACTCTACATCAGGGAGTTGGTTAGATGGCATGGTACTCCGCTATCTATTATCTAAGACAGAGGTACTTAGTTTCACCTCTTATTTTTGGAAAGCATTCCAAAAGGGTCTTGGTAGCCAAGTTTATCTTAGTTTAAACTATCATCCTCAGACAGATGGTCAAGCAGAAAGGACCATTCAGACTCTAAAAGATATTCTAAGGGTGTGTGCAATTGATTTCAAGGGTAGTTGGGATGACCACTTGCCTTTGATTGAATTTGCATACAATAACAACTATCATTCTATTTTTAAAATAGCTTCATTTGAAGCTCTCTACAATAGTAGATATAGATCTCCAATTAATTGGTTTAAAGTTAGTGAGGCCTTAATTATAGGGCCTGACTTGGTATTAGATGCCTTAAAGAAAGTCTAGTTGATTAGAGAAAGACTCTGGGCTGCTCAGAGTCGACAAAAGTCCTATGTAGATGTTCATAGAAAGGATCTTGAGTTTGAGATTAGTGACTATGTCTATCTAAAGATCTCTTCCATGAAGGGATTGAACAGGTTCGATAAGAAGGGAAAGCTCAGTCCCCGATATATCGGTCCCTTCAAGATTCTCAATCGCTTTGACAAGGTAGCTTATGAGCTCGAATTGCCTTCAGATCTAGCCTCAGTTCATCCAGTCTTCCATGTCTCTTTGGGCAAGAAATGTATAGGTGACCCAAAAGTTGTAGTCCTTATTTAGAGCATCAATGTTCATAACAACCTTGTAACGACCCGCAATTTGGGCTACAATCTAGATCATGATTTCGATGCATTGTTAATCCCGAAGTGATAAAATCCTATGCCAATATGGCATGTTAATTATCGTGTAGCATGTGAATCCACTCAATATTTAATTTAGACCATAGAGGTTCTTCAACTCAAGGATGAGTTAAAACTATTTCGATCGACTAAGTTTTAGTGGACGTTGTAAAGTGTATCATATTCCATCGACCATATCTCTATGTATATGTCTAATTAGGAATATTACTATGTGTCAAATGATAGGTATTCGATTTAGCTTTCCAACGATACCAATTTGGCTAAAATCCGTCACCCGAGCAAGAAGTTATGGCCTTTCAAAGTGATAAGCATCGCCTAACCAATCGCCCATGGCCACTGGAAAGCATACGCAATAGCCTAGGAGGAGCCTATGTAAACATAGGCGATAGCCTAGGCGGATCCTATGTGAACATAGGCAATGGGATGGGTGGCGCCTATGTAAGGAATTCTAGTGACTTAAACACTCTGTGTTGAGGACAAAATGGTCCTTTTCCACCCTTAGCCCTAAAAAATAAAATTTAGTTCCAAGGACCCCAAAATACATAGTTATTCATCAAAAGTGCTCAAATATTCTCCTTAGGATTTCAAACTAAAAACCCAAATAGCTCAAGATTTGATCGTAGGTTTTCAAAGATAATTACATATTTGGAATCACCAAACCGCAAGCTTCAAGAAACATCTATTATCCTTTGAAATAGAGGTACGTGGGGTTATCCACAAATCTCATGGGTGTAGTTTTTATGAACATGCATGCTTTTAAATGGGGATTTTCAATCAAATACAAATATCTTATTTTTAATATGATTTCTAAGTCATTTACTTTATGTCATGGGAATTGTTTGCCTATACACTTCAATGGTTGAAATCACGCATATGTGATTTGAGATTTTCCATCGAAGTTTGATAAATATGAATGATAAATTGCTTTCAAATTCCTATTATAATGTCTTGATACCCCATATTATATTGTGATCAACAAAAAAGAGCATGAATTTGAAATAAATATTGTTCACCACTTGTAAATGATGAAGCATCTTGGTTTTTACATGATCATGCATATGTGGAAGTGATATTGAGGACTTGCAAGTCGGGTATGATGATACCCTACAGAACATGATATGTGATTGAATTAGATAAAATTTGAATGTATTGATTTTACATGAGAAAGGTGGGTGCACGAAGAAGGTGTTTGAGACATAAGGGCTCATCGCTGGAAAACGTGTTTGTCGACACGGAATATTGGTACCAAGCTAAGTGATCTTATGTACTTGACTTCATTTCATTCCCAAATTGGGACTATAGGTAGGAGCCCGCGCTAAGTGATCTTGGGTACTACCATTAGGTCGAGACACCATGCTATGTGATCTTCTGTGTCTTCCCCTCATGTATAATCCAATCTCCACGGCAACCGAGGTTAGATAGATGGTGTAAATATGGTAGGGTATTCCACCTAGCTCAGTTGCATTTCATTGTTGTTGAGACAACCATTGAATTACCCCCATGTGTTTTCAAATGATTTGATACGAAATTTACTTTATAATGGCTCTCAACTATATATTGTAAAAATATTATGTTTTGTTTTGATATCTCTGCGTGCCAGTACTTTTGTGCTGAGCCCCTCCCCTCTCCAACCTCTTAAGTTCAGAGGCCCAGTCTAGGGGTCAAGAGAATCAGTAGATCTTTCAGACAGAGTTGTAGAGACAAGTGGTGAGCCTTCTATGTTTTGGAAGGTCTTATGTCCTGCAATCCTTTTTTTCTTATATTTAGTTTTGGGGTCTACTGGGGGCCTTGTCCCTGTTTATATACGGTTACTTGACTCAGTCATTTGTTAGAGATTTTTGTAGACAGTTGTTTAGTGGTTAATTGATGTTGAGGGAACCTTATCTCCCCGTTATTGTTTCTTTCATATTTATGACCATGTTTTCGAATTATTGTGTTTTTCTGCATTACTTTGATCATTTAAATTAGGTACATGATTACCAGACAGATAGGGGTGTCCTCCATGGTTCAAAATGCTCGTCACATCCAGTCACTAGTTCGGGTCATGACAAACCTCTCTTATGAGGAGATTACCGTTGAAATCCTAGACTGGTAGACTCGTAGACAGAGAAACAAAGAAGTCCCTCTAGTTAAAGCTCTTTGGGGAAATCAGTCTATTAAGGGATCTACTTGGGAAATAGAAGCATACATGCATACCAAGTATCCTCACCTCTTTTCCGCCGACATAGATCAAGCTCAAGGTGATAATTCTCCTTAACCTTACCCATATTCATGTTCAGTGTTCGTCATAAACTTGGTATTAAATACCATTGCATATTCAGTTATGCATTCATGTATCAACTCAGTTATATAAATATGCATCATACATGCATTCTTATTATGAGAAACTCAGATCATCAGAACACCCAGTCATGCATTCATTAATTAGTTACACATGCATCAGATATGGATGTTCAGTATGATATGTTCAGTTATCAGTCATGTCAGTCATGAGATCATGTTTCAGTATTCATTTTTAGTATGTACGTTGGTTATTATTTCCCCTCACTCAGACTTATTTGAGGATGAATGTTCTCAAGGGGGAGATATTGTAATACCTCATACTTTTCCTTGCTTGAAATCATCTCAAGAATTTTAGAAGCTTTCTTTGAAAAATGAATCCACTTTTATACATGTGGTATTTTTAATATTTTGATTTTTTTTCATGTGGGAAATTGAATTATATTTCCAACGATACCAATTTCATCAAAATTCGACGGTGGAGGAGAAATTTATCGCCAAAATATAAAAGGTAGTAAAAACTGCACAGGTGAGAAGGTGAGGCCGACAGACTGTCACCCATGACCATTAAAAGGGAAACATTGAGGCCACCTTCTTGATAAAGTGCGATGGGCAGGTTGATGGACCATCGAACTTACGACAGAGCGTCACCCAGGTCGTCGCTACTTAGGTAGTAAGCCCCTTCCCTAGTCCACTTACAATGGTCGAAATGACGGACCGTTAATCTAGCGATAGACTATCACACAAGCCATCGCAGGTCCTGATTCAGAAAATTAAAGCCATTTTTAAATGGGTATTTTGGTCATTTAACACCCACCGATATATATACCCAATTATATATGATTTCAGATATTTGGTTTATTATTACTTCATAACCAATATTAGGGTTTCTCTAAAACATTTATCTCTAAGAACAAAATCCAATCTTCTTTAAGAACTAAAGGATTTCCAATTCTTCAAGTTCAAGAACATCAAGAATCGTAAACTCGGTATGCATAGTGTTCATTCGTGAACTCCTTTCATCCATGAAGTCAAAGAATCCCTTTTCTAACTTTAAGGTATGGATTTTCTTTATGATTTCATGATTGGGCTATTCTTGTTCATGTTGATAAATAAGAAATTGAATTTTACTCTATGTTGGGTGATAATTTATATGTGGGTTTAATTATTATCGATATAGGTTCATGCAAACCTATGACTAAACCCTTGAATGATGAAATTAGAATGTTACCATGATGTTTAATTGTTGTACAATGATGTTTACATGTACCATGCCTTCAATATGTTTGATTTAATGCCTAAATGAAGGAAAAGTGCCTAACTAGCATGTTGTCATGAAATCCCCATGTATGTATAAGCTTATGACTATCACATGTTTGATGAAATACTTTAGTAAATTCATTATGGTGATTATTACGTACTCAAGCAAGTCATGCTTTGTCAGTTTCCTTCTATCGAGTACTAGGGGTACTTTTAGGCGAGAAATTAGTTGTGTGCCTAGAGCCATGTTATGTTTTCACGATACTCTCAGTCAAGCTATGAATCCTTAGAATTCATACAGTCTTATGACCCAGGAAATTCCCATGATCTCATGAACTTAGTCAGTTGTCAGATATCAGTAGTATTCTGTTAGTCAATGAAATTTAGTAACTCAGCTCATGTTTAGTGTCTTTTTTAGATAGGAGTAGAAATTAGCACCGAGTGCACCCAAGGATGGGCACTGACCTGTTATATGAGGGTGTGATTCTTAAATGCAATCCTTGCATTCTAGAACTATGTAGCCAACATAGGTTGAGACATTATAGCCTACTATATGAGGGTAGATGAGGTGGCTTAGCCTTCTATATGAAGGTTTCCACAATTCTCATTACAGTTACCTGTTATATTAGGGTTACTTACGCGTTGTCCTTACCAGTGGTGCGATATTGAAACCCTTCTAATCAGGGTATAGATTGGACCCCAACTTAGCTATTATAGCACATTTGGGGCATATCGGTTAGATGACTACCTCCAATTGTCTCAATATCAGTCTCAATAAAAGAACTCAGATAGTTCTGTAGAATTAGGACTGTCGGATATAGTCAAATCAGCTACAGTATGTAACTCAGATAGTTCCATCAAATTTAGGACTGTCAGATACAGTAACTCATGTTCTCAGTTATCAAAATTCAATCATTAATTAATTTAGTCATCAGCATACTCACATTATCATGATTTCAACTATAGTTACATGCATACCAGTATATTCAAAGTACTGACGCATTTGCTCTATGGTGTCTTATACCATAGGCTCAGAGACACGAGCTCCAAAGCATTTGTAGATTCAAGATGTCAGCTGTTAGAGTTAGTAGTGAGTCCTCATACTTTGCGAACATGATTATTTTTCTATTATCTAATTAATGAGTTTATTAGTTAGAGTTAGTTGGGGACATGTCCCATCAACTAATTACTTAGACAAAATAGTCAGTTAGAGGCTTTCCAGAATATTATGTTCAAACAGTTATTTCAATTATTTTAGGTATTTCATACCCCATTTAGATGTTATGTTTTACTTCAGTTATGTTAACCTTATGGCCTTTCAGTTTATGTTTCTGCATTATTCAGTATATTATACAGTATACAGGTACAAATATCATTCATAGGTTAGCTTGTGGTCCTTCGGGGTCATGAGCACCATGTAGCATTTTGGGTACCATATTTGGGGAGTTACAATGACCTACAGTCCGTAGGTGCCACCTATAACCCATAAGTGGACTAGTTGCTAGACACCGATTTTGATTTTCCTCATTAGTTTAGGATTGATTTCATGGGGTTTTCTTGTATTTTGTAAATACCCTTTTGATGTGTTTATTTAGTTTACACACTGTTACTACTTAAGAAGATATATTTGATTATGAGATTTGATTTTGATCTTGGGATTGATTTGTTCTTGTTTTGTGTTGAATTCTAAAAGTAGGACATTTGATTTTTATCATAAATTTTTGTGATATTGATTTAATGTTTTCAAATATTAATTCCCTTGATTTTTTAACAATGTTGAACGGCTAATTCCCTTAGCTAGGGTTGTGGAAACCCGAGACGATTAATAGAGTGACGAAAATATTTAATTCTTCTAGATTAATGTTATTGCAGGTATTGTGGCTTTCTTCATGCTTATTGATTTCTTAACAATTCGAAACATTAGGATCCCGCATGTATTTAGTCGGAACCTAAGAGGGGTAGATATTGGGAAAAGGAGATCAAAATAGTAATTTGAAGTTAATTGTAGAATTAAGCTAATCATCACTATCTACTTATGAAAATTATCTTCATCTAATTGGCTTGAAATTGAGAAGAGATAATTGAAATTGTGGTCAAAGTCAAGGGTTATTAAAGAAACACTCTAATACCACGAGGAGATGAGTAAAATTCACCAAAATTTATCGAGAGGTGGTTGGTAATACATAACTTGTCAAATTCTCCATGCATAATAGTTTGCTAGGTGGGTTGAGCATAATAAGCATACAGAGTTAGAAACTAGGGGAATACAAGCCTATTGTTTGTTTCTGATTGATTACAGCAAAAGCATTCCACATTTTGTTATTTTTTGCAGATTACAACTACAACCCCCCCCCCCCCATTTCATTTTCTGTACTACCCATTGATTTTAGCAATATTGACATATATTTAACATATTCCCTATGGGTTTGACCACAATTTGAGTAGTGTTACTCTATTTTTCTTTGATCATTTTTTTGTAATTACAGGTGTAGTTTGGGCAATATCAAAATTTTGGCAATGTTGTCATGTAATATGGTGTGGTTGTTAATCGAGGTTGTTAAAGTTTTTGGGTTTTTGTTTTCTATATTTAGTTGGATATACACCGGTGTTTTCCTAACATAAGGAGTGGAGGAAATACTTTACTCCTATTTAGTCCTCAATAAGAGAGAATCCTATAGCTGACTAGTATGATGACTAACACATACGAGAAGGTAAGCTTGAAAGTTTTTGGGATAACCCAAATGCTTTGTCTCCCCATTCTCTAGGATATGTTTAAGACATTATTTTTCAAAGAACAAAGAAATTATTAGGAGAAGCTACTAACCAAAGGAAGAAAGCAGATGCTCAGCATGTAAATCAGGAGATAGAGCTAGCAAAGAAGAGACAAAAAATAGGTTAGTGAGCAACACCCATCAAAAATTAAGATAGATTTAGAGGTAGTAGGGCTTATGTACTTTAAGCCTATCAGTACTTGGAAACTTATATTGATCCATAGAAGTACCTAGGGTACGTTGAGCCGACGAAGACAAGGTCTATTATTCCTTCTATTTTTCATAGGGTGTGAAGTTTGACATTACTAGTGCTATTATCCAACTCTTGAATCTAAAATTCTATTTGCAGTCTTGCTGATAGATGTTGAAAACATGCACCTTAAAAACTATATTGGGATCTTCACTTTATACATGATGCCTGGGTTAAATCAAAAAGTTTTGACTCAGGTTGTTCCCAGTTTCTTTGACAGGTGAATCTATATTGTGGTTAGGGGAATTTCCTTGAGAATCAATCACTAATTGGAATGAGTTGCAGAGGTATTTTCTAGAACATTTCTTCCTACCATCCAAAATTCTTTAGTTGAAGAATGAGATATATAATTTATGTAGTTACACTCTGAATAGATGTGTGAGGTATAGTTTTGATTCTAATAAAAGTTGACGATGGTGCCTAACCATAGGATTTTGTGGCAGAGATTGCTTGAAGTTTTCTGTTGAGCCCTTAACATAAATTTAAGAGGTACGGATTACATTATTACTGGTCGATCATTTATGCATATGTGATGGGAGACAACATCAGTTATCTTAGGCTAGATCTCTCTCACCAACAAAGGATGGAATACTCAAGAGGCAGAAAAAAATAGGTAGGTATGTTATTAGTGCTTCTAAAGAGCACAGAGTTATTGATAACATAGTGGAACAAAAGTTTTCTCAACTAAGGATAGAGGTTAGGCTATTGATAAAGGATTTTGAGAGATAAATAATGAGAAGGTGAATGCAGTAGGTTGAAAAGGTACGTTCCCTAGATCATATAATTTGCATTTAGAAGAAGAGGCAAAGTATCTACATAAAGACTTGGCGATTATTCGAGCCAAGGGGAAAGGAAACCATGGTCAAAACTACTATGGTGATAGAAATAGAGATAAAAAAAATAGAGCAAGATGATAACTGGAGATGCAAAGGTGATTACAAGGGAAAGGGTGATCTGTGTGTTCCACCATGCAGCCATGACACTGAGTGGAGGAAGGAGGCTATCTTATCCAAGCTGGTAAAGGGTCAGAAAAATTAGAAAAATTACCTTAAGGAGATTGAGGGGAAAATATAAGGGTTTACCCAAAAGGTAGAGTCACATGTTACTACAACAAATCAATTAGAACATTACTTAGGACAAATATTTATAAGTTTTAATCAAAGGCAGTTAGGCACACTTTTGGCAGCACAGTTTAAACTTATAAAAATAATGGTGATCGTCTAGCTATCACCCCTTAGAGTGGTAAGGTAAGTATTGATTCCCCTATGCCAACTATTGTTGAGCCAATGAATGATAGTGTTATTATTGATGATACACCTAAAGTAGAGTCAGAGAAGATTACAGATGTTGATAATGATACTGAGAAGGCAAAAGGTAAAAGAAATGTCAATGAGCCTATAGTGAATAAAATACCCCAACATTTTTACATTTTATTCAAAGGTTAAAATAGAAAAAAAAAGAAAGACCGTTCAAGAAGTTCATTGTGTTGCTGAAAGAATTAATATTGAGTTTTGGTCTTTCTGAGGCTTTGGATCAGAAGCCTAGATAGTCCAAGTTTAAGAAGGATTTGGTGATGAAGCAAAGAGTTTTGATGTTTTAGGATGTTTGTCGGTTGCACCACTATAGTACAGTCACATTACGATATCTGGCAGAGATGAAGAAGTACCCTAAATCTTTCACTATTTCGTGTGCTATTAGGCCATTAAATTTCAAATAGGATTTATGTACTTAGGAGCTAGAGTAAATTCAATGTTGTTGGTAGTGTACAAGAAGTTGGGGTTGAGAAAATCCAAACCAATTCCTTTGAGGTTATTGATGGCTGGTTGCACTATGAAGAGGCTTGTTGGTACATTGTGTAATGTATTGGTGAAGTTGGAATCCTATATATTCCCAACTGAATTCATAATTATTAACTATAAAGTAGACATCCAAGTCCCTATTACCTTGGGTAGACTCTTCCTTACTACAGGTACGGCATTGATTGATATGGTGTTAAGGTAGATTAAGTTCAAACTAAATAATGATCAAGTGATCTTTGATGTGCAACAGGTAGATAATATATGGGTAGTGTGTGTGATAGACACTCTTGAAAATAATGACGATGATGTAGAGACTATGCCCATTGAAGAAAGACTTGAGGTTAAGGCGTTAGAAGTGATCATTACTCAATTTCGACTATGATAGGATTAATGAATATTATGAGATGGATAAAGAATTTCTTGGAGAGGTTCTTATGTTTATGCTCCAAAAATTTGGATCTAAATTTTAAGAATAGAACCATTCATCCTGCTCGACCATCTGTTGAGGAGCCACTAGTTTTGGAATCGAAGGCTCTCTCGTCTCAATTTTGATATGCATTCTTCGGGACTGAAAATACCTTACCAATTATTACTGCAGTAGATTTGTAGAATCAAAGGATGAAGCATTTTTACTATTATTGTAGAGGCTCAAGAGATCCATCGGAACGACCATAGTAGATGTTATAGGAATCCACCTAATATTTATATGCATAAGATACAACTTGAACTAGATTGTATTCCCAGAATTGAGCATCAACATCCAATGAATCCTCCTATGCAGGTGGTTTTAAATAATGAAATCATCAAGTGGTTAGATGGTGAAGTTGTTTACCCCATTGTAGACAGAAAATGGATTAGCCCAATTAAAAGTATGCCGACAAAAGGTGGAATTGTAGCGGTTCTTAACAAGAAGAATAAGCTTCTACCAATGAGACCAGTAACTGGTTGGAAAGTTTGCATAAATTATAGAAAGCTGAATACCAAGATCCAAAAGGACTATTTTCAAGTTCCATTCATGGATCAGATGCTTGATATATTAGCAAGCAGGTATTGGAGTTGTTTTCTTGATGGGTACTCACGATAAATAAAATTAATATTGCTCCAGAGGACCAAAAAATGGTGATTTTTACTTACCCCTATGGGACTTTTGTGTTCAAGAGAATTCCATTCGGATTATACAATGCTCCCTCCACCTTTAAATGATACATGATGTCTATATTTTCATACAGGGTGGAGGACACTATTGAGTTATTCATGGATGATTTTTTAGTCATTGGGGACTCCTTTAATTCGTTTAGATTATTTGGCCAATGCACTAAAGAGATGTGAAGAGTGTAATCTAGTATTGAATACGAAAAAATGCCATTTTATAGTAAATAAAGGTATTGTTCTTTGGCACAAGATCTCAAAATAGGGTATTAAGGTTGACAAAAGTCAAGAGATTCATAAAGGACTTCTCTAAGATTGCTAATTTTCTATGCAAAATTTTGGATAAAGAGGTAAAATTTATATTTGATGATGTATGTCTCAGGGCCTTAGAGTTCCTAAAGGAGCAATTTGTGACATCCCCTATCATTGTTTCACCTAAAAGGCTTCACCATTTAATGTTATGTGAGATGATAATGGAGTGGCCTTTGGTGCTGTCTTATTCCAAAGATGAGAGAAAATCACTCATCTAATTTATTAAGGAAGTAAGGCATTAAAACCAATACAAAAAAACTCTGCGGTCATTGAGTATAAGTTTCTTATGGCGGTTTTCCCTTTAAGAAATTCCGGTCCTACCTTTTTGGGACCAAAGTCATAGATCACAAAGACCATGTTAGGTTATCTTGCTGCAAGAATTTGACTTTATGGTCAATGAATGGAAGGGCATAGAGAATTAGGTAGCTGATCATTTGTCTCACCTCGAGTAGGAGGCAATGAAAAATTTAGGGGATGATCTTGACATAGATGATGATTTTCCAAAAGAGTCATTCTTGGAGCATCTCAAGGCTAAATAACTTGGTTTGCTAATTGTACCAACTATTTTTCAAGTGATCAGATTGCAGAAGACCTATCCTTCAAGCAGTACATGAGATTCATGAATGACTTGAGGAAGTTTTTTTGTGATGAACCATATCTTTTTCCAAATTTATGCAAATGGTGTTATTCGAAGGTGTATCCCTAAGGTGGAAATAATGAGAATTATGATAAAATGAATTTTGTAGGCTCACGAGGTAAGGCCTCTAGATCATATGATTCTAATTTAGAAAAAGAGAAAAAGTACCTAGATATAGATTTGGTGGGTTTCTAAGCCAAGGTGAAAGGAAACTAAGGTCAAAACTATTAAGGTGATAGGTACACAGATCGGAGAATAGAGTGAGATAGTGACTGGAAAGGAAAGGATGAATATATATAGAGAGGTAGTGTGTAAGTTCTACTAGGCTGTTGTTACATAGAGTTAAGGATTTAGGCTATGTTGTCCAAGTCGGTAAAGGGTCAGACAAAATAGGAAAACTGCCTTAAGGGGATTTAAGATGACATCTCAGGATTGACTTAGATGGTAGAGTCATATGCTACTGTAATAAAGCAATTAGATCATCAAATTGGAAAAATGTTTGCAACTTTGAATCAAAGGCAGTCGGGCACCCTTTCCAGCAACACAATTTAGAATCCTAGAAATAATGGTCATTGTCTAGTCATCACCCCTTGAAGCGGTAAGGCACTTGTTGATCCCGCTATGATGACTGTGGATGAGCTAAAGAATGATAGTGTGGTGGTTAAAGAGACACTTAAAACATAGTCAGATAAAGTTACAAGTGTTGATAATGATGCTAAGAAGGACAAGGTTAGGGAATGGCTGATGAGCCTTTAGTAAAGCAAATTTCATAACCTCCCCCACCTTTTCCTTAAATGTTAAAATAGAGGAAGAAATAAGGGTATTTTATGAAGTTCATATCCATGCTAAAAGAATTGAGCTTGAACATCCCTATTCTTGAGACTCTTGAGTAAATGTCTGAATACACCAAGTTTTTAAAGGAGCTGGTAATGAAGAAGGGAGTTGTGATTTTTTAGAAAGTTGGTGGGATGCACTACTATAGTGTGATCATGGCGCGATCTCTGACAGAGAAGAGGAAGGACCCCAAAGTTTTCACTATTCCATCTGATATTGGGCCCTTTAACTTTAAATAGGCTTTATGTGACTTGGGAGCCAATATCAATTTAATTTTTCTGGTTGTGTACAAGTAGTTGCAGTTAGGGGCACTCAAACCAACATATATGAGGTTATTGATGGTTGACCGCACTGTGAAAAGGCCAGTTAGTACTCTATTTGATGTATTGGTGAAGGTGGAATCCTTCATATTTCCTACGACTTCATAATTCTAGACTGTGAAGTAGACTTCCAACCCCCTATATCTTAGGTCGACTATTTTTCTCTATGAGTAGGGCATTAATTGATAAGTAGTTAATGCAAATAAAATTTGGACAGAATAATGAGCAAGTGATCATTGATATGTGATAGTTGATGTGACAGCAAAATTATATAAGGGTAGTGTTTGTGATAGAATCTCTTGATGATGATAATAATGATGCAAATATTGTGCCCATTTAAGAGAGACTTAGGGTTGAGGCCTTAGCAGTGGTCATTATGTATTTTGATAGCGTTGTAACTTATGAATATAAATAGATAGTTAAAGCATTGCATTGGAGAGGTTCTTATAATTACTCTCCAAAAAATCTAGATCTTGATTTAAAGAAAAGGACCACTCCTCCTGCTCGACCATCTATTGAGGAGCCATCAGTTTCTTAATTGAAGACCCTCCCACCATACTTGCAGTATGAATTTTTGGGGGACAACAGTGCATTATTATTTGTTATTATAGAAGATTTGACAGAATCAAATATTGAAGCATTATTATCAGTGTTGCAAAGGCTCAAGAGAGAAATTGGATGGACCATAGCAGATATTATGGGGATTCAACCCAATAATTGAACGCATAAGATACAACTTGAACCAGATTGTATTCCCAACATTAAGCATCAGTGTTGATTGAATCCTATTATGCAGGAGGTTGTTAAGAATGAAATCATTTACTGGTTTGATGTTGGATTAGTTTACCCCATTACAGACAATAAGTAGGTTTACCCAGTTTAATATGTGTTTAAGAAGAGTGAAATCACAATGGTTCCCAATGAGAAGAATGAACTGGTGCCCATGAGACCAATAATTAGTTGGAGAGTTTGCATGGATTATAGAGAGCTTAATACTTGGACCCAAAATAACCATTTCTCTATGCCATTTATGGATTAGATAATTGATAGACTAGTAGGTGGGTTGGTATTGTTTTCTTGATGGGTACTCGAGATAAAACAAATTACTATTGCTCTTGAGAATAGATGACTTTTACTTGCCCCTATGGGACTTCTGTATTCAAGAGAATGTCATTTGGATTATACAATGCTCCCACCAACTTTTAGCGATGCATGACGTCTATATTTTTTGACATGGTGGAGGAAACTATTGAGGTATTCATGGATGATTTTCAGTCGTTGGGGACTTTTTTGATGATTTTTGACCATCTAGCCAACATACTATAGAGAAGTGAAGAATGTAATCTAGTATTGGGTTGGGAAAAGTGCTATTTTATGGTAAATTAAGGTACTTTTCTCGAATATACGATCTCAAAATATGGTATTTAGGTAGATAAAGAAAAAATTAAGGTAATTGAAAAGTTACCACCACCAATTTAACTAAAAGGTATTCAATGTTTCTTGGGTTATGGTTGTTTTTATAAGAGAGTTATCAAGGTATTCTCAATGATTTCTAATATTCTATGAAAACTTTTAGAGAATGAGGTAAAATTGTATTTGATGAAGCATGTCTTAAGGTCTTTGAGTGCCTGAAGGAGCAGTTAGTGTCATCCCTTATCATTGTAAATCCTGATTGGTCTTTACGATTTAATATTATATACAATGCTAATAGAGTGGACTTGGTGTTGTCTTAGTACAAACACAAGACAAAATCATTCATCAAATTTATTATGTGAGTAAGTCATTAAACTCCACACCGAAAAACTACATAGCTACTGAGCAGGACATACATATGGTGGTTTTGGCCATCGAGAAATTTTGAGTATATCTGATAGGGACCAAAGTCATAGTGCACACAAAATACGCTGCATTGAGGTATCTAATGTCAAAAATAAATGCCAAACGACGATTGATAAGTTGGGTCCTCTTGCTATAAAAATTTGACTTTGAGGTGAAAGACCGAAAGGGTATAGAGAATCAAGTGGTTGATCACTTGTATCACCTCAAGGAGGAGGAAATTTAGAAGTTAGGGGACGAGCTTGACATAGATAATACTTTTCTTGAAGAGCGAGTCTTTTTAGCATCTCAAGACTTAATCCTTTGGTTTGCTGTAGTACCCCGTACATTTCCAGGCATGAAAAGTTTCCCAAGAATGTTAGAAGCTTTTTCGAAAGATGAAACCACTTTTGTACATGTGGTATTTTCAATATTTTTACTTTTTATGATGTGAGGAATCAAATAATCTTTCGATCGATATTTAATTCACCCAAATTCGACACCTGGATGAAGAGTTAGAGTCTTTTTAGTAAGACAGTGTATCACCTGAGCCTTTAGCGCATCGCGGAGATTGCTCAAATGGAAATTGTAAATTTCTAGTGTTACTCCATGATAGTGGTGCGTCATCCCAAACTTCTAGGTTGCAGAAAATATGGCAACGCAATAGCTCCGTGTTGCGCCACCGTGCAATTTCCCATTTGTCACTTTCTAGTGACTTGGCGCAATAGTGGCGCGTTGCGCCAAGGATGAAAATTGGGAAATTTTCTTAGAAATTAGAGACGCATCCAAGGTTTAAAATCTTCAATTTCCTACCCCTATTTAAACCCAATAACACGTGATTTATCCATTGTTCACCCAAAATATACTAGTTTCCCGCATGTTTCTCTCAAATACACACTAGGGTTTCTATTAGGGATTCTAATTCAAGAATGTTTCACCATCAATCTTCACAAAATCATGAACTAAGGTATGCGTAGTGTTCATTCATGGACTTCTTTCATCTATGAAGCTCGAGAATCTCTTTTCTAAGTTCAAGTTTATGGATTTATTTATGAATTTCAAGTTGGGTTTGTTTTGTTTATGCTGAGAATGATCAATTGAATTCAAATCCATGTTGGGTGACCAATGTTATGTGGAATTGATTTGTACAGATGTTTATTTATGTGAACCTTTGATTAAACCCTAGGATGATGAAATTAGAGATTAATCATGATGATTAATTGTTGTATAATGTTGTCTACATGTGTTATGCCTACCATGTGTATGATTAAATGCCTAGATGAAGGAACAATTCCCAACTAGTATGATATCATGAAATCCCCAGTATGTACAAGCTTATGGATATCACATATTTGATGAAGTGATTCAATATATGAATTATGAATTGTGTTGTTGGTCATGTGTTAAAGTAAACCATGCTATGTCATTTTCTTCTCATTGAGTCCTGGGGTTACTTGTACCCGAACATTTAGAAGTGTGCCTAGAGTTATGTCATGTTTTCACGATCTTCTCAGTCAACCTATAATCCATAGAACTCAGTCAGTCATGTGACTCAAGATATCTCTGGAATCTCTGTAATCTCAGTAGTTCAGTAATCTTAGTGATCTCAGTACTCAGTAATCTCAGTAACCTTAGTATTCCCAGTCAATCTCAAGAACTTCAATATTCTCAGTCAGTCCTCAGAACTCAGTATATTCCGTCAGTCAACGAAACTCAATAAATAAATTTTAGCTCAGCTAGAAAATAACACTAGTATCAGTTCAATTCAGTTAATCAGCTCATTTCAGTTAATCAACTCAGTTCAGGTAATCAGTTCAGTGTCTTTCAGATGGGATTAGGATTCAACACTAAGCTAGCCTAGGGATGGGGAATCACCCTTTAGATAGGACTGAGATCCCTAGAAGCAATCCCTAAGTTCTAGAAATACATAGCCAGCATAGGTACGAGATATCACCCATTAGATAGGACTAACATACTCAGGGTTCACCCGTTAGAATATTTAAATGTATAGGACTGATCCTAGGGGTCACCCACTAGATTCGGCCTGACTCCACAACAGTTTTGTTTATTAGTGGTGCGGTACTGACACCTTTCCGACTAGGGTTACAGGTTGGACCCCAGTTATCTTATTATGGGGCATGCTAATTAGATTAATACATCTAATAGTTTTAATTACAGAATTAGGACTATCAGATACAGTCACTCCTTATCATTATAAATAGTCTTTGCAATCACCAACTAGACAGGATTGATCTTTACTATGGTCAATCAGTAACGGTATCATCAGATTTAGAGATCACCCACTAGATAGGACTAATCTCAGATTAAGTTACTCAGATACAGTATGGAACTCAACTAGTTCCATTAGATTCTAAATTGTCAGATATAGTTACTCATTTTATCAATTATATCAGTTATCAAAACTTATTATCATTCAGCTTCAGGACTATCAGATACAGTTAACCAGACTAGTTCTTCATAATCAGAACTGTCAAACAGAGTTATCCATGTATCAGTAACATAGTATTAATCCCTTAGTATTCAGTAATACATTATTAGTTTCTCACTTATCAGTGACTCAGATGTCCATGTTAGTAGACTCAGTAGACAGAACTCCGTATACAGTCCTATCATGATCTTAGTTATAGTTACATAAGTATACATGTATTCTCACTTTTATGTTAGTTAGTAAGATCGTATTGTTCATGCATATGAACATATTGTAATCCGCCTACCTCACATACATACCAGTATATTCAAAGTACTGATGTATTTATGCTATGGTGTCTTATACCGTAGGTTTAGAAGCACAAGCTCCAGAGAACCTATAGCATCCCAGTTCAGTGATTAAAGTTAGCAGTGAGTCCTCATCCTTCGAGGACAGGATGAACAAATTACTAATTCAGTTTTCAGTTTATTTTAGTAGTTGGAGTTAGTTGGGGACATGTTCCATCAACTCCTTATTCAGACAGTTTAGAGGATTTCAAAGTATACTTTGTTCAGGCAATTATCTAATTATTTTGGTATTGTTATACCATATTTTTTTTATTTATGTACTAGTATTGAACCATATGGCCTTTCAGTTCATGTTTCGGCATTTACGATATTATTACTATTATTCAGTGCTCAGTTTACAAATATTAGTCATGGGTTAGCTTGTCGTCCTTCGGGTTCATGGGCATCGTGTAGTATTTCGGGTACAAAATTCAGGTCGTTACATTTGCTAATGCTGCCAGAAAACCTATCCTTCTTACAACATAAGAGATTCATGCATGAGGTAAAGAAGTTATTTGGCAGTGAGCCATATCTTTTCTAAATTTATGCTAATGGTGTTATTCGTAGGTGTATCCCCGAAGTGGAAATGATGAGTATTATTGAAGTTTGTCTTTTATCACCAGTTGGGGATCATCATAGCGGTAACCACACTGCCCATAAAATCCTACAGTATAGGTATTATTGGCCTACTATATATAAGGATGCATATGAGTTTGCTCAAGTCTTTGACTAATTTCAGTGCTAAGGCAATATTTCAGAGAGACATGAACTCTCCATGACACCTATCTTAGAGGTGAGTTGTTTGACGTATGGTGGATTGATTTCATAATTCTATTTATGAGTCCTACGAAATAAAGTATATTTTTATGGCTGTTGACTATATTTCAAAATAGGTTGAGAAAGTTGCGCTTCCAAACAATGAATGTAAATGTGTCATCGTATTTCTGAAGAAAAATATTTTTTCTCAATTTGACACTTCGCGTGTAATTATTAGCGATGGTGGGTATGACTTTTTCAATCGTCTATTTAAGATCCTACTTAATATATATGGTTTAAAGCATAATGTGTAAACACCTTATCATCCTCTGACAAGCGGGTAGGTGGAGGTCTCCAATAGAGAGATCAAGTCCATATAGGCCAAGACTGTGAATGCCAACAAGACTGATTGGTCAATAAAGTTAGATGATGTTTTGTTTGCCAATCAGACAACTTTTAAGACCTCCATAGTTTCCTCCCCATGTTAGCCTGTGTATGGCAACCATTCCTCTTGTTGGTCCAACTTGAGCATAAGGCACTATTCGCATTGAAAAAGCTAAATTTTTAGTTGCGTGAAGCGATAAGTCTGATGAATTATGGCTCTTTTCTTATGAGTTTTTTTAATATACAAGGAAAGAATAAAATTGTATCATGATAGGGAATTCGAGAAAAAATATGTAAGCTGATGAGTTGGCGTTATTATATTATTCAAGACTTCGCTTGTTTCTCGACAAGTTAAAGTGTAGGTGGTCTGGACCATTTACCGTGGTTATGGTATTTTTTTGTGGTTCTGTAGAGATGAAAAGATAATGTGAAGCCTCATTCGATTTGTGTAATCTTATTGAGATAAAGGTAGTTGATAAGGTCAGCCTTGCCGAAGTCTAAGTAGCAAAGGAAGTTGAGTCATGTCACGATGGTAAATAAGGCGTTAGTTGGGATAAAACCCAAGGTATTTTTGTATTTTTGCACTTGTGTCAGCT
Organism: Capsicum annuum; assembly: GCF_002878395.1. NCBI lineage: Eukaryota > Viridiplantae > Streptophyta > Magnoliopsida > Solanales > Solanaceae > Capsicum > Capsicum annuum. The sequence continues at coordinate 100,657,657 of NC_061121.1, read as the reverse complement.
CTAGACGCCTAGTGCATCCTAAGTATGTCCTCATTCCCTTTTTCACATTATTCACACGGCCTGGGGACAATGTGTAGTCTTTTAGTTAGGGGTGGAGTAAACCATAGATGCTGTGGGTTTTCGTTAAAGTTATTTATTTCCTGTCATCTGCGGTAAGGTTGTAGAACCAATATGTCTAGGGTATTTTTGTTTTGTATTGTGTTATGTTTTTTGTAATGTAGTGATTTTTGAGATCTAGGGCAGTTGATGTACTTTTTTTTATTTTTGAGAAAAATAATACCACTCCAAATTTTTTTTTTTGAATTGTGTGATATGTATATATGTGTGACCATTGAGAATCTTTTTATGGCATTAGAATTAGGGACAGAATAATCATAGATAACTTGTGCATGAACCAGATAAGGTAGTAGTTTCTCATACAACCTTCTGCTATATGTTTTTGAGATACTACTTTGTTCCCTTTGTATGTTGAATCAAGAACTTGTCCGATTAGTCTTGCCCTAGTTGCAGGATAGTTGGTTAAGAAAACATCATAGCATTTTCTTGAAATAAGTCCATATTTAAACTAAATGACCTTCCAAATGTGAATAAGTATCCCTTGATCCCTATTTTAAGCCTGTAAAACCTATTTTTTTTGTTTCACTTTTCACCTTCCCATTTGTGTTACAAAGGACCGGTTTTGGCCCTAGTTCTCCTTTGATATTACGCACCTCAACTGAGGCAAATTTCCTAAGTAGAGGGGGTCTATCATAGGGGTGTATAATTTGAAGTGGGTATGAAGAAGGGTAAAATAAGAAAAAAGAAAGTAGGGATGGGTGTGGTAGATAAAGTAAAAGAAAATAAAAAGAAGATATAAAATTGAAAAATAAAACAAAGAAAGAATAAAAGAAACCACACCCAATGTGAATATACAATAAAAGAATAAAAAGGGAGGAGTAAAGGTGGAATAAAAAAATTGGTTGAGAAGTGTACCCCCAATGAAAGTATAGTGCCAAGGAGGCTTAGTCAGTAAAAACCCATATGTACCATACCATCCCCAAGACTACATTACAAACCATGTGAAGTCCTATAGTGATCCTAACCCATTTTCTGAAAGCTAAGGTAAAGAAAACAAGGGAAAGCCTATAGTATTTGATTCCCATTGATTGGAACTTCATTGTGACTGTGGGTGTATCTTTATTCGTCCTTGCATTGACATGCATGATTTTATATGAGTGATTGGGACTTCTTTGATGTGAGGGCGCGTAAGTTGTATTGTTAGCTGCTTATTTGTTTGAGTAGTGCAACTTGTACATATGTATGGTTGTTTGTTGCTAATGTTATGTCATATCTAGATTCCCTTGTGTCTCATTAATACATATTGTTGGTCTTAAAGGTTAAATAGGAGGGGGTAACGTCTTCAATCTTAAAGTTGAAGATTGACTGTCATGGATAGCTTAGGTTTCTCCTAGTTAAGCATCTTGTTTTATTTGTTATGTTATATTGACTGAGGACATGCAAAAGTTCTAATTTTAGGGTATTGATGTGATATGGTTTCATAGAACTTCTGACGCTTGAAACAATGAAAATGTGCAAGTTACTTAAGTCTTTTTGTAAGATATGATGTGTTTTGTGTTGTGTTTTGCAGGAAATTAGGTTTTGGGAGTTAACTGACGAAAAGAGTGAAAATTGAAGTTTTGCACCACCTACGTGGGAACCTACGACCTATAGGTACTGCTTACTTTGCATAGGTACAGGAATAATTGTTATAGGATTGAGATACAGAGACTTAGAAGCTTAAAAAGAAGACCTTGCTACCAGCGGAGGGAATCTAAGGCTCGTAGGTTCCACCTACAGTTCGTAAGTGCCAGAGTATGTCTCATTATACAAAATTCCAGAGAGTTTCAGGAGCTTTCGGTAGCCTGGCACCTACGTGAGACCACATATGGTTCATAGGTGCCACCTATGGCCCGTAAGTTGTCCAGTAGGTTTCCACCAGCTTTGATTTTCGTCTTTTGTTTAGGATTGGTTTCCTAGTGTTTCCTAGGTTCCCGTAGGTTTCCTTGATTTCTAGAGTGGCCCAAATAAGGCTTAAACACAAAGTTCATCAAATCCATAAATTCCTATGGGGTATTAGTCAACACAAAAGACATCACTAGGAACTCACAATGATCATAGCGGGTACAATAGGTTGTCTTCAGGATATCCGTGGCCTGAATCCTCATCTGATGATAACTTGACCTCAAATCAATTTTAGAAAATACCACCGCTCGGTGAAGTTGGTCAAATAAATCAATAATATTGGCATAGGATAATAATTTTTTATTGTCACCTTATTAATCTGTCTACAATAAATATACACATACATGGAGCCATTTTTCTTCTTCACATACAACATAGAAACTTCCCAAGAAAACATAATTGGTGTAATGAAATCCTTACCAAGAATATCCTGAAGCTGAGAATATAACACCCTAAGCTTGGTTGGAGCCATCCTGTAAGGTTCCATATATATAGGTTGGGTTCCTAGATCAAGATTAATTACAAAGTCATTACATTTATTTGGAGGAAGGCTAGGTAGATCAATATGGAATACATTGGGAAACTCACAAACTATAGGAATAGAGTTAAGCAATGAACTCTCCATACTAACATCAAAAATATAAGAGAGATAAGACTCGAAACCCCTCAAAATAACCCTTCTAGCATAAAAATAAGAAATAACCCTATTGGCTCGCAACTAATAACTCCCTGCCATACGATCGAGGGCACGTTAAGTATGGCTAACGTAAATATCTTTGAAAAATTATTCAGGAATGCATTATAGGGGGATAACTAGTCCATTCTAAGAATAACATTAAAATCCACCATATCCAACGCAATAAGATAAACGTAGGTATAAAACTCTCGAACAGTCACAACACATGATCTGAAAACCAAATCCATTATTAAATAATCACCCACGGGAATACATACACGTAATGACATAGATAATGAATCCCAAGATAGCTATACCTATGGGGCATAATAAGCAGACACAGAAGAATAAGTTGATCCTAGATCAATCAAATCAAAAGCCAACAGATGGCACACCAAAATCATACCCGTAGTAAAAAGATCCAATGACTTACCCTCGAGTGTAGCAGGTAGTATATACAACTGACCACGCCTACTACTTGGCTAGTCTCCTGACCGATATCCTGTCTTACCTTCCTGAGAAACTCCATAAAAACCTTGGGGACTACCCCTACGACCATGCACACCACCTCTAGATTGAGGATGAACTACACTGATAGATTGAAAACCTTGCAATAAAGGAACGATCACTCTATGACTAGAGCACTCTCTCGATAAATAACAAAAATCTCCCCAATCATAAAGTGCCCTAGGTACTAGAATGAAACCAAAAAATCTGGCTAAACAAGAATAACCACCACAACTAGAATATCAAGAAAACAAACCCCTTAAAGACTAACCACAACCCTGGACAAGACGAGCACTAAAGCCAGACTAGCCTCCATCTGTAATCAGAAATGTAGCCAGAATAGGTCTACTAGATAGACTTTGATGTTGATCCAGCTGATACAGATGGTATTCACCATGAGAACAATAGCCTCTGAACTATGAGATATTATATCTCCCACTAAAACTACCCTAATATCTCGGTCTCTTATTCTCATCCCATTAGGCCTCATGATCCAGATCCTCCATAAGCTGAGCATGATTAGAAATCTCAGGTAAACACCTAAGCACAACAACCAAACTCTATGTGGACATTTAAGAAGAAAGTCTCAATCCTCGAATAAAACAACTAACCATCTCTTACTTAATAGTCAAAATAGAAGTAACATAACGAGGTAACTTATGAAATTGAGCCTCATACTCCACAAAAGTCATGGAAACCTACTCTAACTTTAAGAGTTAATCCCTTAAGCAATACGTGAGACTGCGGGGTATATACTTTTCCAAGAAGATCTGAGAGAACTTAGTCCATATCAAAAAGGGACATCCAACTAGCCTTGAATCAATACGTCTTCTCTACCAATATCAAGCCAACAAGTCCAGTTAAAAAGTAGTGAAATCCACATCATGATTCTCAACTAGGCAAAAATTATGGAGCTTATGCTCACAAGCAATCAAGAACTCATATGCATCATTGGTTTGTGCGCCAAAAAACCTAGATAGAGACAATCTAAAAAATCTACCTAACACCTTCTACTTCTTGATAGACTTAGCAAGTTGGGAAACAACTGGCTGGGTAATTATCAACGTGGGAGGGACCTCAACTTAGGGAGCCATAGCTATAGTTCATAGACTACGAACCATCAGATGGTACACCATTATCCCAAATTTGAAACAAGGGATATCTAAGGACTAAAGAAGAAATAAACCCCCCCTAGATCCTAGTTTAGTCCCTGGCCTACCTCTGGTTGAGGAAGAAAAATATCAAGCTCGAGAGCAAAAATAGGGTTTGGTGAAAGCCCTCTGTCCTGGCCTCTAGTTGGGAACACATCCCTGGGTTATCCAAAACCTCTATGTCATCCTCGAATAGCAACATGATCCCGAGGCTTGGTCTTAGAACCCTCATCTCATATAGAGGTAGCATATGTCGTAGCCATCTGTGAAAGAGTAAAATCAAAGGAATGCTTTAAAACAGACTTTGACTCTTAGCATAAAATAAGTGAAAGAAGTGAAGAGCTCCCTCGAATGTCTTATAGCCTCCCAAAGGTATAAAACTGATGTCATGATTCTACTAGGCATTTGCTTTTGTACTGATAATACTACTGAAACCTTGGGACTGATACCAATTTGCCATGACCTAATTTAAGAGTCATAATGGAATCCACTTTAACCCGCCAGTAGGTAGGCCAAACCACATACTGGATCTAGATGCAATGGGATAAATGTATGGAAAATGTCCTAAAAGATGGAACTTAACTATTAAAGACTTTAAAAATAATAATAAAACTATAAAGGTTTAATAGATAGATAAGAAACAAACAACCATCCCAAGACTCTGTAATGTCAGTAAAATAGCTACTATAAATTAATTATGAGTACTAAATATTCAAATACAATCTTTTGCAATAATGAAAGACTAGACACAGGTAAACAGAAGGAACAAGGTTAACTCTGACTCCAAGAGTTCACCCAATCTTTGAAATCAACCCTGCACGAATGTCGAATCAGTAAAGGCAACAAATACTTGTATTTACAATAAAAAGGTATAGAAGTTTTGTATGAGTATCAAAACCATGGGTACTCAATAGGCATCACTGGCCGACTTAGCTAAATCATGATATAAATATGATATGATACAAGATAAAAATGCTAAGTTATAGTAAGAAAATAAACCAAGAATATTCTCCAACACTGTTTTACATAAATACTTAAATACATACGAAATGGTAACATAAAGATCACACCACTATAATTACAAGATTGGACTCCATAAGCCAATAACTGTGGAAACATAAATGACCCAACAAAGGTCCTCATAAGCCAAGATGATATTCTTAAATGAACTAAGTAGTCTAATAATCATATTTTATCAACTATCAACCCATAACCAATAATCCATCCAAAGTACCTAATCCCGGACTTGAATCGGAACTCATATTATCAATATCATTATCAAATGCCGAACAAAAATTGGAACATATATTTATAAAGCTTATCGATGGGCCAACTCATCGATGCATATCGATTAAATAACTCAATAAACTATACCAACGAACTATAAATATAGACCATCATTTTTATCCATATCTATACACCAAAACAAGAATCACAACCATAAGTCATATCGGTACCCACATCCATGTACCAAACCAATGTAGTTTCTATCTAGTCATGCAAATAACCATGACCATAGGCCAAGTCAATAGTCATATTAATAAGTTATATAAATAGTCAAATCTATAAGTCATTAATCATAGCTTTAAGCCATTGATCATATCTATAAGCCATTGATTATATCTATAAGCCATTAGTCATATATAAAAGCCATTAATCAAATCTATAAGACATTAATCATATCTAAAAGCCATATAAATAATCATACATACATACGCCATATCATTAGTCATATCTATAAGGCATAGTATTAATCACATATATAAGCAATATCATTAGCAATATCCAGAATTAGCATCAACCATTCAATATTCAAATAACATACTGATAAATATATTCAATCTCCTAAAGTCCCAAACCAATCATCAATAAAGGTATATCATGCATTGATAAGTCTATAAGGATAAAACGTCTTTTCCTAAGGTCAACCGAAGGGGCCTACTTCTAATCCTCAAATTCTATCTAGAAAAATTCTACCCAAACTAGTATAAGGTATGTAAATTCATTTCTAGATGTCGAGTAAGCCATAAATATCACTAAGTTAGAAATTCTTACCAAACATGAACAACTAAGTAAATCTCACCTAAATTAGCAACTATGGAAAATTCCCTTAACTTAAGCAACTAATGCCAATTCCACCCAAAACATGAATGAATAAGGCAAATTCATCTAGGTTGATTAAGAAAGGAACTCCCATTCAAAACACAAGCCATGAAGTTGATTCACCTAATACATGAGTAACTAAGATAATTTCTCCTAATTAGCAATTTTTGGATAGCCTAAACGATCCAACTAATCCAAATATTGTCAAACTTACCATCAACACCTAAATCATATACCATATATAGCATATTATCATAATCACTCTATGAAATAGCTCAATTTATAAATAGGTTAAACCTAGCCTACTTAGGTACCGAAGAAAATCGCGGAATCTGCTAAACTACTAATTTTGCTTTTTGAGAAGCTTTCATAAGATACCACATTATCTGAAGTGCAATATACTCATCAAAATGAGAACAATGATACCCATATTGCACTATCTTTTGTTGAGTCCAAAATTATATAAAAATACCATATCGGGATAATTTGCAAAATCACACATTAGAAACCAACACAGCGTCGCCCTGTGCTCAAGCATCATTTACCTTAAAAATGTCTGAATTTAAATATTTAGCAAAAGATGGAGAATTTAAACATGAAATCAATGGAAGCTTACCTCAAATTTGAAGAAGAAATGCATAAGTAATCTCCACCTAATCTCAAAAATCACCCATAATTGTTTTCCTCATGATTTCCTACTTATTAGGTTGTAAGATTCCAGAGAATGGATGAAAATGGTGAAAAATTGGTCTAAGTGGATATTTATACCCTTCCTAGGTGGATGGTATAAATAAAGCAAACTTTGGGTTGCTAAAGAAATACGTTTGCTTGGGCATGCTTATTGTTTACGTGTTCAGTAAATCACTTACGTGATATTTGGCTACCTGGGGAAATGTTGCATATAAGATAAGAGTATCGCTGAAGTAATAGCACCCACACTATTAACCCATTCACGTAAGTTACAAAATATATTGCTTAAGCGATACTTGCAGGGATTTCAGTATACTGAATAAGAGATCGAAGGCATTACTAATGTGATGCACCAGTTTCGGCTGATACATAGATAAATTCCAAGTCTCTGCCAACCCCATGTGATTCACCTAGAATCTCGTATACACAAACAGACTTTGCTACCCTGTGAAATTTGATGTTCGAAACTCAATATCATAGTCAAAATTTCCATCTGAGGTCATTTTAATGAAAAGGAGGTCCCACACCAACTTGTCATTTTTTTAACTTTTTGGCCAATAGCCTAAAATAAATTCGGAGTGTCGTACCCAAAACAAGGATCCATCTATCCTAAATTCGATGTCTCAAATCTGTTGGAACAGTTAAAAGTTGTATATGAAGTCGTTTCACTAATGTTTTTGCTCATTATACAATTTGAATCAATAAAGACTTAAAAATAAGAAATTATCTCTAAAAAAAAAAAAACTGCCCGATAACCAAACTTTGAGTTCCATCAAGTCATAGATGACGTAGGGCAACTATAGGAAAGCTATAATTGGATAAAATGAGTGGAAATATTTAAAATGACCTGAAGGTCATAACAATTGGAAACTTACCAAGTTTTAGGTGGTGCACTTAGTTGTTGTATCCACTTAGTGGCCTTCTGGATGCTTTAGTGGAGGCTAGTTTAGCGGACAGCCGATTGCTTTAGACAACCTAGCTATCTCAAGAAGCCATTGTAGCAATTGTCTAATCATTAAAGTAGATGTCACTTTACTGGTAGCCAGTCCTTTTTAGCGATATACCAACCACCGGCGTTTATCGCTTAAACGACACCTTGGAAGCATTAAATCACCCACTTACAATATTTCGTCCCACTTTTCTCATAAAACTAAATAGTTAGAATCCTAACGAGCATGGCAAATTGGTATAATAATTATTGAAAGATTTTAAGGGTAATTATAAACACAAAATTATTGTTTCCTTATATAATTCTTTGTAAGTTTATGTTTAATTCTTGGTTAATTCTTTGGTTTATTCCTGAAACCTATTCTTAAGGGTAAAAGATCCTTGAGCATTAAGGTACCGATTGACCTTTATGAAAGTGCAATTCTGCTACCGAAATCCACATGGGATTTTTACATGATTTTAGGTCTAAATCATAAAAATGCAATATCGGTACCATTTTTCACATATTGATGAGTGTATTCTATTTTGATGGAGTTGCATCATCAGTAAGCTTTGCAGAGAGGAAAATCTTGATTTAGTGATTTCAGAAGGCTATCTTTGGCATCTAGGTAGGATAGGTTTACCTTTGTCTTAGATTGAGATTAATTATAGTGTGAATATGATATTATGCTAGTTTTGGGATGGGATTTAGGTTTTGGATATATATTTGGTATGATTTTGATCTTTAAGCCGGCTAAGGAACCATAATTAGGCAAAATTGACTTAGGTACTTATTATTTAGGTAGAATAGCTATCTTAAGACCAAAGTTTCACGACCCAACGGCTCAGGTTATGATGGCACCTACCGTAACCCACTAGTATGCAAGCCAACCCATAGTTCGGAATGGCTAGTAGTGGACTACTCAATAATATAAGGAAAAAAAGCGGAATATATGAAATAAAGATCAATATATAGAAGGTTTCCAAAACTTGGTGGTATCAGTACAAGATCTTCTAATATAAAAAGAGTACAAAAGTGAAATATCAAGAGAAATACAATGATATAACTTATCTCTGAATACAACTTAGAGACTAGTCTAATATATAAGAGAGAGATAAGTAATGCTGCAGACGTCAGGGGCTAACTCTAAGTCTCTGAACTAGGGTTATTCCTCATGATTCACACATTAACGGCGATAACTCGTACTATGATCTACAGGCTGAAGAAGTATAGTATGAGTACCAAATGAATGGTACTCAATACTCTACTGCCAACTGAGCTCCAAGGATAAAGTAGATATATAAAATATATAAACAAAATGGAAACTACACCCAAGAGTCTAGAAATTATATGACAAGTCAATGAGATAATAAGTAACAACTAACATGTTCATGTCCAAGAGTCTAACATAATAAAACTAAGGAAGTATCACAGTGAACTATCTTATTCTAGCTACATTCAATCTACATCACCGTATATCCCTGGTCAATATATGAATAAAAAGAGAGAGAAATATATTTATAGTAATATACAAGACGAAGAAATGACTATACAATATTTACAATGAATGCAGGGATATATAGTAGTATCATAGCTTCATATAGCTAGATATATATATAGGTATATATACATATAAACATGAGTTCATCTCAACGCATAACCCATATAATCATATTCTAATTTTGACACCTCATTATAATAGAATTAGGATTTAAAAATTATCATACTCGGGGTTTCTAATCCAAATGGCCAGACATAAAATAATCATGCATAATAATGCAATCATTAGATAGGACAAGCCAAAGACATACCTCAAATCCCGATATCGACTCAAAGACCAATCTGTCATAATCCAGCCATAATAATGATCATAATAATGATAACAACAATATCAATAATAGAGAGAATAACCAGCTACTCCAGACAACTAAGTACCTAGCCGATCCTATGCATACCCTTACCACCCCAGGCTTGGAAGGTTCAATCAGCATACAACAACACATGGCATATTCTTCATCCATATCTATGAAACCATCCCATACCGACTGATAGACAAAGGTGCATACTGGTGATAGGCAATGCCTATGTAGGAATAAATGCAAAGTACATAATCAATATCAAAAATCATCATAATTGTCTTTATCAGGAACAACATCATCGTAATAAACCTCCAGCCTTGTCGGGTATCAATATATCCTCCAGTATTGCCGGGTATAACATCATCACGATAGTATCCTTCAATTTTGTCGATTATCAATATCATTATAATAGTATCCTCTAGCTTGGCCGAGTTTCAATATCATCACAATAGTATCCTTCGGGCTTATTGGGTATCAATATTATCATAATAGTGTCCTTCGGTCTTGTCGGGTATTAATATAATCATAATAGTATCCTTTGGTCATTCTGGGTATCAATATCATCATAATAGTATCCTCCAGCCTTATCGGGTATCAATATCATAACAATAGTATCCTCTAGTCTTTCTGGGTATCAATATCATCACAATTATAATTACCAAATAAGATACACTAAAATACTCATTAACATACACATATTACCAGAGAACATCTATCTAGTCAATACTTCCCAAATACAAGTTATTAGTTAACCAACACTTATTATAATAGAATCACTAGTTCACTAGTCATCTCATACCTTTAGTTATTAGCCTAAACATTATACTTCACATAATCCCTACTCACCGAATAGCAACTAACCACTATTTATTAATTAGCCAACATCTATCATCTAGTCAAGGTTCATTGCTAGACCAAAATTACTATTTATCTACCATTCATTATTATCAACTAATCATCCTATATATGTTAATAACTACTAGAGAATACCTTACTACTTGTCACCTAACCATCTTTTATTAAATGACACCATTCTTTAACTAACCATCATTAGCTACCATGTTTCAACTAAGCAAGATTCATTAACTAGTACATTAGATTCCTAGCCATCAAGTCCTATAGTCCTCTAATAGTCAACCAGTTACAACATAAATTAACCATCTAACAAGAAGAGCAGTCATAAGATCACCCTTAAGCTATAATCACATTATTTATAATGGTAAATGATAATGAATGTACCAAATTGATGCATGCCATCACCAATATTCAATCAGTGGAATAATAAGCATCATCTCGCTGCTTCATCTAGACCATACCAGAGAGATGTGTGTACAAATATATACATATTCATATTCATAAACTATAATCAAATTATTTATAATGATAAATAGTTCCCGGCTGTTCAATCAATATCATAACACGACCCTTGTCCCATTAATTTATCCGAAATAATCACAACATCATAATCATGGCCTTAGGCCCATGTACATATCCATGACTCATATCAATAATCATATTTATAAGCCATAGCATATCTCTAATCATCTCACATATAGAAGGCAACTCACATATAGGAGGCATAATATAAAAAAGCATGTAATCATCTCTCACACAAAAGGTATCTCACATCTAGGAGGCATAATATATATAGACATATAATCGTCTATAGGATATCATATATCATTAGGTCATATCTCATGACTATGAGGAATATCACTTCTCTATGTCAATTTACATATCCAAGAAAAACATCATCTTTATAAGTCCAACAATCATGACTAAAGGAAAGGGAAACTCTATAGGCCTATCATCAAGTCTAAGAGGAAATAGCATCTCTATAATCCAATCATCAAGCCTAAGAGAAAATAGTATCTCAATACGCCAATCATTAAGTCTAAGAGAAAATAGCGTCTCTATAGGCCAATCATCAAGTCAAGGGGAAATAGTATCTTTATAGGCCACATAATGTATCTAGGAGGAATTTCATCTATAAATGCCCAATATCAGTTTCACAGGTAGTATATAAAAATAACTCAAAAGCTACAATCTGGGAATATCAAAACAAGTTACCAAGTTATGAAGTAACCTTATTCTATGTTTTACTAGCCTCATCTATGGCTAATATCTACACTAAGTCCATAAGACTTAACAGAAGATTAGGCCTAAATTGGTCAAACGATCCCACTTTTAACGCACAATTTCCATAATTTGGCATAATATGCTCCAAAATAGGCTAAGGTATCTAGTTCATCTTCTAGAAATCTACTAAGTCATATTCAAGCCTAATATAGCAACATCGACAAGAAACAAGAGTACTCAAGTAAACTTACCCAACTTAGATTTCAAGACTACCACACTAGCCCAATAAATCTAACTATGCAAATCATTCTTCAAATGCTAAAACCATATTCAAAATGTAGCATTATATCATATCCATTCTATAACTAAATAAACAAAAGAGGGAAGGCAATAGGATTAAAAAAGGTTATAAACATGCCATCTTATGGGTCTAAAGCCCTTATCTATTCCCCAAAACATCAACAATCAATGACAAGTTATCCTACTCATAATCAAGTCAACATCTATATTCACATACAACATATATCACATATCATGTATTAAGAAAAGTAGACAGAAGCCTACCTCAAGGACAAACTAAAAAACCTCACTTCTTGCACCACATGCTCGTTTCACTTTACAATCCTCAAAATGCCATCACACTATCAGAACCATAACCTACTCATCAATACGAGTATAATGATACCCATATTGCAGTATTGTACTTTGGGTCAAAACACAACGCCAAAAACCCAACTGGGTCCCATATATAGAAAACAACAACCCAATGTTCACACATGAATAAGGAATCATAATCCTTAAAGATTGGGTGAAACTAAGCATAATTTAGGCTAAAATTAAGCCCTAAGCTAAATTGGGGTTTTGGGTCCAAACTAAGAAATTCAAGCAAGAATTCAAGAAATTCTTACCTTAATCTTGAAGATAATCGTGATAAAGCTCCTAAGTCACCCCCTCCTATAACTAATTTTGAGTTATTACACTACTTTTAGGGTTTCAAGGTCTAAGTGGTGACGGATAAATGCCCCAAACATGTCTTAGGGCCTTTATATATATCCCCTAAAGGTACTCAAATGTCATAATTATAGCTCTACTGGCCATGATAGTGTTACTTCCGATCGCACACTCTTGGTTGTGATCATAGTTACACTAGATGATAACAACTCAAAAATAAGTTTTTGACCCTCGCAACTTATCTGAAATCCAAAGAAATTGATCCAATATTGAAATTTTTTAGTGTAAAACACATTTAAATTCTATTGAAGCCATTAAAACTTTCACTATAGATAGTTTAGGCAAAAAGTGTGGATCACTCTTAATAGTTTCATCCTTCTACATTAATTTCACTCAATAGCCCAAATTAAGTTTGGGAGCCTTGAGACCTAAACCAAGGGTCTCCCTAGCCTAAAATTGATGTTCCAAACGTGATAGAGAAGTTGAATTTTCAATCCAAGGTTGTTTCGACCAAATGTTGGCTCCACATCCATTCTTTCTAATTTTCAACTTCCCAACTAATAAGTTGAAATAAGCTCGAGTGCATTGGGACCCAAATCAAAGGTTTACCCAAACTAAAATAGATATTCCAAATCTAATGGCGCAGTTGGAATTTCCATCTGAGATTGTTTTATTAATATTTTTTCCCAATGGCCATTTCAAACCAACGAAGACTTCTAAAAAAGGAATTGGTTATAAAAACCAAACAAACTATTCAATAACTAAACTGTCAATCCCATCAAGTCATAAATGACTTGGGGAAGCTATGGAGAAGCTCAGATGATGAAGATAATCACATAAATAGAAAATGACCTGAAGGACCATTACACAAAAAATGGCTTATTTAATATCTTGTAGATAAATCAAATATCTTGGGGTAGAATTTTTCTTAGAATAGATTTGGAGGATTACAAATAGGCCCCTCCATCCCACCTTAGGCCAAGACCACTATTAGATCCTTGTAGGCTTTATTAACATGTTATATCATCTAAATTTATATTTTAGAGCTTCAGGAGATTTATATACACGATTCAATATCCTAGATTGATCCTTTTCTGGTTTAATTTTGGTGATATGATATTAAGAAGTATTCAATTATGGTTGTACTCATGAAATGAGTTTCAGTTCAAGTTTGACCAATGATGATATGTGTTTTTGTTTAAGTTCAGCAAATGATGATATGAGTTCTGATTCAATCCCGACATTGAGAGTTTGTTTATTATGATTATGAAGACGGATCAGTTTTGATATTTACAGTATGAATGTTTTCAAAGTTATGATTTTTAGATATGGCTAATTAGTATAATTTCAATTAATACTTCTTTTTGACTGCACCTTCTGAGCTTATTGGGGCCTGCATGGGGTTATTTTTATTTTTAACACTTATTGGCTTATGGGGGCCAACTTTGTCATGATAAATATGTTTTCTTTAATTTAATCACTTTGTTTTTTTTATCTATCTCGCATTTTATTAAATTTATGTTATGATTTAGCTCAGTCTATCAATGATGCCTATTATGAACCCATGGCTTTAGTACTCATAATATACTTCTGTACCTTTTTGGTGAAGATCCAAGTACTAGTTGTTATCATCGATGTTGAGATTTTTACTGGTCATAGTCTAGAGATTGAGTGAGCTCTCAGAGCTGGAGGTGTCTTTTCTCCTTCTTTTATTATTGCTAGTTTTTCCATTTTTGAGACTATTATATGTTGACTTGATAGTCCCTATTTTATTTTGGATTAGAGGATCTTGTACCAACACTACTTAGTCATGGGATGTTATTATTTCAATTATTTCTCTTTCATTTTTTATTATTCCATGATTTATTTCTTGTAGGTCTTTCACTTGCATATTTTCAGCATTTATACCATTTTCCAACAAATTAGCCCACACTTACACTCTGGCTTACATTTGGTAGGAAAAATTAGGTTCCATCATGACATGACTCATAAATCAAGTCATAACAAATAGTTATTAGAGCGCTAGGTTAACTAGTATTGTTGGTACAAAAGCAAATGTCTAGTAGAGCTCCACAAATTGGAATGATGACATCATTTTCTTATATTTGGGAGGCTATAGGACATTTTTAGAATATATTCACTTCTTTCACTTACCTCACACTAAGAGTTTGAGTTGGTTTCTGATGATTCATTTGATTTCACTCTTTTGCAGATGGCTTGAATATATGCAAACACTACATGAGACAAGGACCCCAAGTCCATGGCCAGGGATCTAACTAGAGTACGTAGATAACCTACTAGTCTAGGAAAACAAATTTATATACCTCTATTCAAATACTAGGATAGGAATCCTTCACCAGAAACTATTTATGCTTACACGCTAGAGATTTCACCGCCCTAGCTAGTGGTGGGCCAGATGCCAATGCAGGATCCACCCTAGTTTGTTTCTTCATCAAAGCTAAGGGATACATTATGTATCTCTTGGGATTATTTGGTGGTGAACCTTCTGATGGTGCTCGTCTATAGGTCAAGTTTTACTAAGTCTAAAGCACAATCGGTAGCTACGACTCCCAGGTTTGGGATACCTCCAATATTGGTGATAATGCTCAAACTATACCCTTTAGGTGTAAGCAATTGTCATCAGTATAGAAATTAATATGGTGTGGTTTCATAGCACTTTTGATGCTTAAAATAATGAAATATGCAAGTTACTTAGATCTTTTTTTTGATATAATGTGTTTTGTGTTGTGTTTTGCATAAAATTAGGTTGTGAATCTAAACTGAAGAACAGTAGTGAAAGCTAAAGTTTTAGACCATCTATGTAGGATCGGAATGTAGGTACTACTTATTGGGCGTAGGTACTAGAGTATTTGGTAGAGAAACTAAGAAATAGGGAACTAGAAGTTAAAAAAGACCCTACTTCCTATGCCGTAGGTTCCACCTAAGGTCCGTAGGTTCCAAAATTTGTCTCAGAAGTTGAAGTCTAGAGAAGTATTTTAGGAGTTGAGGAGACCTTGACCAATGTGGGAACACCTAAGTCCCGTAAGTGGCTAGTAAGTGCCACCGACTCCAATTTTTCTATTTTCTTTTGGATTGGTTTCCTAGGGTTTCTATGTTCTCTATCAATACACTTTTAACATATTTTTAGTTAGGTTACACACTCTTGATACTTACTAACATATAGTTGATTCAAGGATTTGATTTTAATTATGGGATTGTTTTATTCTTGATTTTGTTTGATTATTCTATTCAAGAATTTGGGTTTTATTCAAAAATTCTTGTTAGATTGATTTACTACTTTCAAATATGAATTCCATTGATTGTTTCAGAATAATGAGAGGCAAATTCTATTATCTAGGGTTGTGGGAGCCCTAATGGATTAATGAAGTGGGGGAAGTGTTCTATCCTTCTAGATTATTGTTGTAGCATGCATTTTGGTTTTCTTCAATCTTGTTGATTTCATAAGGGTTGAAAACATTAAATCCTACTATATTTATTATGAACCCTGGAGGGAGGTAGAGATTGGGAAAAGAGATCACAAAAGAGATTTGTAGTTAGTTGTTGATATAAGCTAATCATCACTATATAGTTAAGATAATTATCAGCACCTAATCAACTTGAGACCAAGAGGAGATAGTTAAAATTGGTGTCTAAGGTAAGGGTTAGTAAAGAGAGACTCTGAGACCGAGAGGAGATGAGTAAAATTCACAAAAGTGTGTCGAGAGGATATTGGTAATACATAACTTTCCAAATTTTACATGCACAATAGTTTGATAGTTTTATTGAGCACGAGGATCCTATAGAGTTAGAAGCCGGGGAAACACAAGTGTATTGTTCATATCAGATTGATTACAACCAAAGAATTCCATATTTTATTAATTTTCACAAATTACAACTAAAACCCTTAGTTACTTTCTTGTAGTGCCTATTGGTTTCAGCAAGCTTAAGAAATAGTTCGCATATTCCCTATGGGTATGACTCCAATAAGAGTTGAGATGCTATATTTTGCATCAACTGATTTTTCCTTGCTTGAAAGTATAGCTTTAGGCAATATCAGTAATGCAATTAGGTGTGATAGAGTCCATAGGGAGTAAAGACAATGATTTCAATATTTGAGAGTGTTAGAAATCAATTAGGAATTGACCCAAAATGTGTGGTACACAAACATGGAAGTAAAAATTGGAGGGGGTTGTTTTAATTATTTAAAATTTAATAATTTTGTTGTTTTAAGAGTTCTATTTCAAAGATAAAAACAATAAGTGATCAATCAAGCATTTATGAGTCTTTGGGGTTATACCTTTTTAGGTATGTGTTCATGCATGGGAAATTTGATTATTTTTCAATATTTAGTTAGAAGTCATGGATAGCCTAGATCTAGAAGTTTCGGTGTCAGTTTGTTAATATAACACCAAATATCATAAATGAGTTCAATCGAACACCTCATAGGAGTAACAATTTCCCAAATTTATAGCCTTAATTAACATCCTTATGTCTAAGAGATACTATTAAATGAACTAATTTTAGTTGTTGATTATATTAATTCCTCACCCATTTTCCCTCTGTCAAAGATGATATATTTTGTATGATAATTGGGGTTTGCAATCCCTAATTATTTGTTTAAACATGAAATAAATGCAAAAGCTAGATCATTTAGCTAATCAAGAAGACAAATAAACAAAACCTATGCACTAATCACAACTTATTCAAGCCTAACCCAAAGATAAAGAATTAGCTACTCATAGAGAGAGAAAGTTAAGATATATAGAAATTTCCATCAAATTGATCCATAAAAAATAAAGATAATGCATAATCCAATTATTCTTCACTTGAGATTCACTGTAATATGTTCTTAGTTTAAGAGTAGAACAATAATTCTTAATGATGGTGGAAAGGAGATGAAACCCCTTTTTGACCCTAATTTCACACTTGACAAATATTAGAAAAATCCCACCACACTCTTGAACTGCTTGAGCAAATCTAGAGTAGATAAATACCAGAGTAAGCGTAGATGGTGTGCACCCTGGGCTATTATAGCTGGTTGTCCTCTCGACACATCTATGTGATCTTTAGGGCTTTTTTTGTTTTATTTTAAACCTCTCATTGACTTGAATGATTTGCTTATCTTAATTTTCAACCTTTACCTACGCAAATAAACATTATACATTAGATTAAAACTAAATAAATGGAAAAACATGATAATTTAAGCTTAAAAGTTTCTAATAAGTCATCAAATTGACACTTTATCAATCCCCCGAAACTTGAACTATTGGTTGTCCTCAAGTGAACAAGAATAATTCAAAGAGATAGGGTATTTACGACTTTAACCTACCCAAAAGAAGATATACTATTTATCTAGGCTAACAAACCTCAACAAAGACTTCTCAAACATGTCATGGCAACAACTAAACCTAAATTATTCAATAAGCACATATTTATGAAGCAAGGATGCAAGTTTATATCAAATGAATCTTTCCAATCAACGAATCATCTCAAGAAATGACACAAAATCATTAAAGATCATCTCAATCTTCACAATATAACTTACCTCAGCAATTCACCCAAACAAGGAGTAAGGCGTCACCCTCTACCCCAAAGTAACGATGGCGCTCACATGCAAATGTTAGATCCATACACAAAAGACATTTTAATTCTTAAAGGATCTCAAATAATGAAAGAATTTATGCTCACTCTTACAAAGAAATTCAAGTATAATGAGTAGAACCATAGTCTTGTTCTTTGTGTTTTCCACCACGAATATAGACTTACTTAGTTTGGAATCGCTAAGATCTTGCGGGTCTACATGAAGGTTTAAGGTGAGGGAAGGAATATATGGATCAAGTAACTAAAAACCTTCTTCAACACAATATCTCATCCCCTTCTACCCCAAAGTTTTCAAATTATCTACCTTATTCCCCTTGAAATCATATCCCTTTCTTTCCTTAACCCTAAGCATAGCATTTACTAAATAAATCCAATACACCATTTTCTTTCTCACTTATTTGGCTTTATCAAAAAATTTTCAAACCTTAAGATCTTCTTAGCCCCTCATTTGTCTAATTTCTCTTCAAGTTCTATAGGCTAGCAATTATACATTTTCATCAAGCATAAATCTTGTCTCTTAAGTACATCATTTGACAACCTTACATACACCTTTCATTGGTCATATTAACATATCATATTCTTCCACCAAAATTTAAGTTTCAACCATCCTTACATTATTCTCACAATTACATTACTCCTCAAATGTAGGGTTTCACCTATAATTCCTTATTTCAAATCATATGATGCATAAGGTGGTGAAGTTCCAAAAGGATGATTTTCAAAACGGTTTAGGTATTTTAGCATAGTTATCATTTCATGATGAAATAAAAATGGGAAAATGCTAAAATGGGTTAACTAAGGAAATTTGTTAAGGTGGGAATTTTGCTATATGATGCATCAAAAATTGCTTCAGTCATTCTCCAAACCAAGATTGCCTAGTATTTCACTGTGAATACACTTAGGGAAAGTTCTAGACTACATATATGTACAAGAATTAATCAACAATCTCACCACACAAGGCAGCGTACTCATATAGTGAAAGGTAGTCTCCAAACCAATTTGAGCAATTTAAGCTTAATAAATTACCCCTAGTCAAAGACTCATCCTTGTAAAGAGAGGGCCAAATATTAAATTTAGTGGTCCCACTTAAGAGAAAGCTCATAAAAGTCCATTTTTTAAACATTAGTTCATTCGTTGCCAATAATATTCTGAAAGAATTTTTGAAATTTTGCTTATTCCAAATAAGCTAGAAAGACTAGATACTTCACCTAAGGATGTGTCCATACCATCCATCATGGTTGAACTATCACTCGGTTCAACAAAGAAACTAAACTAAAATAATGAAAAAATATAAAAAGAAAGAGAGAACAAAATTTTGCTCCTTCAAAATGAATCGATCTCCAAAAATCCATGGTGTTTATTGGACACATATATACAAAAGAAAACAAGAACAATGCGCAAAAACCATGTAAGCATCACCTAAAATACACCGTCAATACAAATAGAATTGATTTTACGTATCACATTTATATTAAGCGCATAAAACAAGCCCGACAAGGGCAGTAGCCACATCATTATCAATATGCCCAACAAGGGTCATATCTAAAGCAATGTCGATCAATAATAAAAAGACCCACAAGGGCTCAATAAGCATTAAAATGTATGAAAATAGATTATATCTCCACAATCCCTCCAACCAATGCCATCAAGTAAAATTAGTAGGTGTAGACCATCAAATGTATAATAAGATGCCCCACCCCTTCTAATAATCATTGTATTATCCCTAATGGAAAAATAAAAATATAGTAAAGGAGGGTAAAGACCCCAATAGCTGACTGATTCTCAGGTTCATGTAAGTGTATGCTTGTAATATCTTACTAGGAGCCTCATCAGACTGGGCTTCTCTAATCGAGTTTTTTACAAAAAGGCAACTCATCATGGTTTGCACTTTAGGACCTTTTTAGATTGCTTTAGAGGTCATTTATTCATATTTTTTTGGATGTAGCTTTTGACATGCCCTTATCCGTAGTGGATCCCTTCTTAGCGCCATATGACAACGTCATGCTTCGAGATAACCCAATGTAAAAGAAAAGAATAAAACAAAAACAAAAGAGAATGAGATAAAACATGTTTTTGAGAATTTTATATATTAAGAAAAAATTAATGCTAATTGAAAATGAACATGGATGCAAGGTAACTTCAGCATTACAACTCTTAGGACTCTTTCAACATAGCGCTCACCTATTTGGAGACTACATTATCATACATCCTTCACATTTCACCATTCTATCTCATAGAACATCTGTGACCTTCAAGGGAACCAAGAATGACCCAATGCCCTTAAGAATGGTGTTACCCAATCTATTTAATGGCAAAACAAGTGTTCATGTCACCCGAGTTACTTAGACATCACCCGTGGGTTCTATGTTAGGCATATTTATCATCAAAAACCGTGGATGCCATATTTCATAACAATCTACTTAAACAAATAAATACTTATTATTCATCATTTAGGACAAATTGAACTCAAAATTATGCTTCAATAATGATTACATTATGCCCCAAGAAAGATCACATTAAACATTACAAGAATTTAAGGCATTTTTCTCTTCGATATTTCAACAAACACATTGTGCATATCTAAACTAAGATCATAGAAAAAGAGAATAGCAGCACACCTGAGCAATCTTATTCACTAAATCATCTCTAAATGTATCCATGGTGCTCATACTATCCTTGTTGAGCCACCCAACACATTAATGAGACAAAAAAGTTTAATTGGACGAATTACCAATTAAAAATTTTAAATAAGCCACAGATTACAAAAGAATAACTCCACAAAGAATAAACCATCCCAGTAAGCTCCATTAAATCAAATTCAAATAAAAAAGGATCATGGGATGTGAAGCACCATTTCTACTTTCAAGAGAATTCAAAGAGAGAACCATAAAAGTTCATACATTTGACTTAATTAAAGAGTCGAGAAAAATGACACCAACACCTAATTTAATTACTCAAAGCTTAATTCTGGTTATATAAAGTGAAAATTGAAGTGAGTTTGAAGAATTTTAAACATAGCATACAAAGCATACTATTTTGGGTCCTGCGCGCATATCCCAAGTGCATCTGCTCCAGTTTTTTTGCCCAAAGTAGAGCTCATCTGCTTGTCATATATGTTTGACCTATGCCTGGACTGCTCAAGTAGGTCCAGAAAGCTTGAAATAGTCTGCTCCAGTGATTTTGGATCAATTATTGGCTGAATTGCATTCTAATTACGCTTAGTCTATTTCTAGACTACTCAAAGCATATCTATCATAGGTCCAGGCAGAATGCCTACCAATATTTTAGGTCACCTGTGCTCCAGCTGTGTATGGTCTTCCCATGGAGTTCTCAAGCATGTCCATCATAGGTCTAGGTAGTGTATACTTCCTTCACATGTATTCCAGCTACACCTGGACTGCTCAAGCATTTCTAGTGCAGGTCCAGACTAGGATATCCTAATTTTGAGCAAAATTCTAAATCAAATATTGGCTCATGGCATAGCTTTTACCCCCTAAACCTTTCTTCACATGTCCTAACATATTATATCACCTACAAACACCAAGAATAAATTAAAATTTGTATCTAAAACATTACAAAATAGCAAATATAAACCTTGGGTTTCTTCCTAGGAAGTGCCTTTATTATAGTTTTGGAACTTCATCAATTGACCATTATTTAGGATCCCTCAATTGAAATAACTCAAATGTAGCCTCTTTGAGTCTACCCATGTGGTAATGCCTCAATCCTTGTCCATTCACCATGAACTTTTTCTTATCGTGGTCTTCTAATTCAATTCTTCCATTTGAATAGAAATTCGAGACCATAAAAAGGCTCGAACCCGTACTTTTAAGTTCCCACAAAACTTTTGAACATATAATTGAAGAGGAGCACATAGTCACCACTCCAAAATGCTTAGTTTAATGACTTAAAATCATGTTGCCTCTTACTTTTGGATTTATTTGGATGGATTTCTAGAATAATGCCTTTCATGTCAACTGCAAGCCACCTAATAGCACAAAGGAACTTTTTTACCTTATATTTTGAGGCTTTCATTTGTCGAGGTTATTGATCATCCTCAATAACGGTTGACAAAGTGTTGTTCTCACAAGAGCCTCTAGTGTAAGATCCAAGACTCTTTATCAAATCTACCATCTCATCCTTTTCTTTAATCACTTCACTCCTTAAGTTCTATAATTACCCACCAAGGGGTCATCAATAATATTCTCCTTTATAGTGTTAGTCACCTCATTATCAACCATATAAATAACTGAAACAACTTGCAAGTTATTAGGCTACTTCATGGACTTGCATACATTGAAGGACACATCTTCATCATTGACTCAAAGCTGTATTTCACCATATTCAAAATCAACCAAGGCTTGTTTGGTAGCAAAGAATGGCCTACAAAGGATTATGGATACCACATGGTCCATCTCACAATCCAAGATAACAAAATTGGCTGCGAAGATGAACCGGTCCACTTTCACAAAATATCACATAGCATTCCCACAAGCTTCTTGATAGAATGATTGGCCATTAAAATCCTCATTGTGGTTGGTGTGGGAAACACCTAAACCTAACTTTCTAAACATGGTAAATATGATCAAATAAACTTTTTCCCTAAGATCACACAATGTTTTTTCAAACATATGTACGCTAAGAGTGCAAGGGATAGTAAATCCACCTAGGTCTTCCTTCTTCACTACTATTGTGCTAGATATTGTGGCACTACAATTATTGATTACCTCTATAATTTTAAAAACCAAGTTTCATTTCTTTGTAGCCAAGTTCTTCATGATTTTACCATACTTGGGCATCTTATTTAAAGCTTCTTACAATGGAATATTCACCGATAGGTTTCTAAATTTTGTAAGAAATTTCTTAAACATGGGATCATCTTCCTTCTTCTTGTGCCTTTTTGGGAATAAGAATGGGGGATTTTTATTTATGACAAAGGAGAAATAATAGTTTCATAAATTTTTAGAGATTACCATCAAACTCTTTTGTAGCTTACTTTTTCCAGTGCTTTCTTCAACTACCATCGGCTTTTTAATGGTTTGCTCATTTTTCTTTGGAAATGCATCCTTTATCTTCTCTAGCCACTTTATTTTTTCATTAGCTTGTTCATCACTTCCCCTTTCATTGGGCTCTTCATAAAAATTAACTATATATTTACCAAGGGTCCAGCCACACCTCATGACAATAACCATGACATGAGCATCATTCTTAGGATTAGCAACTATGTCACTAGGCAATCCACCCTTTGTCCTTGCATTGAGATAAGCCTAGATTTGATCCATATGATTTTCCAGTTGCTTGATCCATGCGGATGAGATATCACAGTTTGATTGAGTTATGAGAAATCACTTTTCAGCTCTCTCACCATCTTGTCATGTCCCTCAAAACCCATTAAGATGCAATCATGGACATTCACTATCGAACATCTCTGGATCAATGGAGATTGATGCTTTACCCTTGTCCCTATCATATGGAGGTATGTACCGGTCATAATCCTTATCCTTATCTCTCTAATCCAGGTCTTTATCATGATTTATATCACACCAATCACTATCACGATCCCTTACCTTTAAAACATGATGCCCACCTTACCATTAAAATCTACGGAAGGAATCCCCTATTTGATTCGACAAGAACTGAATTTCCTCATCAACAAACTCGATTTCCTTCTCATCATAATATTGAACACTCTTAGAATCAATGACATTAACCTCCTTTGGAGGATCTCCTATTACATGATTGGAGAGAAGAAGAGGTTGCATCATCCTTTTAGCTATGTTCTTATCTCTTTCCTTATCCTTTCCATTTATTCTTGTATTACTGATCTTTGGTGTATTTATATGCCTAAGCACCATATCTTACCCATATTTTAGCTAAGTTTGGAGAACAAAGTGCCTAGTTTCTTATGTTTTTACTCTACTTCTATGTGATTGAGCTAACCGTTATGATTAGCATGATTTTAGGAATTAATGAGGTAGATGAAGACATAAAGGAACTATGGAATACGTATGGCATATGACACAAGTGAGAGTAGCATTCTAGATCAAATATGGCGCCTAGAAACTATGTCCAAGACTAATTTGTCATTTATAATTAGTTTAGGAACTTAGAAGGCAATTATGAGAGAATAGATAATTAAAAAGACTTGATGCTGAAAATTTATCATCATTCATTATTTTGTATTAATTTTGCACTGGAAGTGGTGGCTTAGCACCAAGGGAGAAATGCTACTTCATGTTCTCCGCCAAGATTGTGTTAACTTTTTGGTATGATGAATATTTCTATTGTGATTCCTATTTTATTCATGAGTAGCTAAGTTTATTAGTTAGGGTTATGGAAGCCTTGTAACATAAAATCTATTACTTTGGAAATTTGAATTCATCATGTATTGAGCTGCTTACATCATACTTTCTTCTCTTATCTTGAAATCTCATGGTTGAAAACATAGAGGATGTGCCTTAAAACACAACTTGTTTGATAGAAACGTTGATGTTCGAAAAAGAGAATAGTGACAAGAAAATAGGATTTTTAACCCCTATTTTAAATGTTAATCCTTAACAGGATTAAATACTAGGAGATTTTGTATTTTTTTTGTAAACAATTTTGATTCGAGAGAACTAAAGTGAATTAGTCCTTGATGTTTGAGAAACACTAGGATTATGTTTTTAAATACAATATGTTTCTCTATAAGCATGATACATGTATGAATTTGTAATGCCCATATTTAGAAAATATTGAAAACTACAAGATGGACATACCCCTAGCTTTCTATTTCTCTTAATTTGAATAGTACTACACATATTTCATCTTGTTAAACAGAAACCATTAATTTTTGAACTAAATTAAATTCCCCCATTTTGTTTTAAGGAAATGAATGATTAAAATTTAACTAATTTGTATACAACTGAATTAGCACCATATTCCCTGTGGGATTCAACCCCAACCTAGTTGGGTTCTATATTTGACAGTGACCGTTTACTCTCTCGCAAGAGAGGTGTAATTAAGGTGTATCAAATTTTGGCATCGTTGTCAGGGAATATGGCTGTCGATTGATTTTATGTGTTTGATTGACTATTAGTCAAGTCTCCTTATTTTACATTATTTCTTGTTTTCGTTCGTTACAGGTTCATTTTTGTTTATGCCATGAACTAGAAGTTTAGGAGAAATATTATTACCCTTCAATCCAGAACCTTATCTCATTGAAAGAATGGCTAACCAACAGGAAGCTGAAAGATTAGCCTCTTTGGTTAATGCTCAATTAAATCAACAGAATATGGATAACCTAGATCGGGTACCTAATCTAGACAAAGAGGACCTAGGATATGATGATTTAATTGACCTATCTAATAGAAGGCGTTCAGCGGGAGTAGTTGTACCTGTAAATCAAAATCATCCATTCATAGGAAGACTAGACAACCATGCTATGTAGTTTGATATTGACAATAAGAAGGATGATTTAGATAGAGATGGAGCTATAAGGATAATCATTCTACCACTATTAGCTCTTGGGGTGAAATTCAACATCACCAGTACTATGATCCAACTACTGAATTTGAAAGGACTCTTAGGTGGATTACGTGGTGATGATCCAAATCTATATTTGGTGAATTTCATCAATATGTGTAAGTCATTTGATAATCCTGGAGTGGTACAAAATGCTATTCATTTGATACTGTTCTCACTGTCTCAGTCTGGAGAGGCAACTATGTAGTTGAATGAGCTGACTCCTGATTCTATAACAAACTAGAGGAAATTGAAAGGAGCTTTCCTATAAAGGTTATTTTTTCCCTCTAAAATGTTACAGTTGAGGGATGAGATCAGCAACTTTAGGTAATTGGCTAATGAAGCTTTGCATGAGACATGGGTAAGGTTTAAAAAGAAGTTGATTCAATTCCCAAACCATAAGATGACTGATGAACACTTGATGGAAACATTCTATAGATCCTTGAACTCACTTACAAAGCCAATAGTGGATATTTTTGTAGGAGGAGCTCTTATGGAGCTTACCTTTCAGAGGCTACGGACATGTTAGAAAGAATTACTGAGACAAGTAGAGCTTTGAATACCGGAGATTCTATGGTATCAAGAAATACTGGGTCTAGTGTAATATTAGCAGAGCAACGTAGGAGAATAGAGGAGCGTGATTAGTATATGGCTCACATGAAAACCCATATGGATCAGCTCATAAAATATTTTCTATCAGGGTATGTAGAAAAGGTAAAAGTTGTGGGGTCCCATGGTCAGAGAGCTGAATCAAACACCAAGAAAGAGGTTAACTACTTGTATATCCAGTGGGATTTCTGGACCAGTTGTCAAGGAAACCAACATTGGAACCATCAAGGAGATTGAAAGAATACAAGTGGCAGAAGTGGACTGTATGTACCTTCTGGAAGCCGTGATAATGCTGCCACTAGTTCAATCAAAATATCCATGGAGGACATGATAGAGAAACTATTAAAGGGAGTTGAGGCGACCAATTCTGGGGTGACTAAGATGAAGAGTGACATATCTTCCATGAGTCAACTAGTAAATTCTCACTCAACTGCTATTAAACAACTGGAGTATCAGATGATCCAATTATCCACAACAATCAACCAAAAATAGAATGGGACTCTACCAAGTAATAAATTTTAGAATTCAAGGACTGATAGATCATGTATGGATATTAAAACTAGGAGCGGTAAGATGTTATCTAGTCCAGGATTGGAAGCATTCTCTCATACTGATGAGGTCAAAATGGATTGAGAGATGGTTGATGAATCTTCAGTGGTGCCTATAGATTTGGGAGGTTTAGAAAAGAAAAGTGCGGTAGTGGAACAACCACCTAAGCCAAACCATGTTAGTGATGTGGAGCAAGGCATAAGAAAGAAGGAAAAAGTTGCTCTAGTTGAAATACCAAGGATACCACCCCCATTTCCATAATGATTAAATAAGAAAGAAGATGAAGGAAAGTTTAACAAACTCATGGCCATGTTGAAGCAATTTACAATGAACTTGCCTTTAGTTGAAGCACTGGAATAGATGCCTGGATATGCTAAGTTTATGAAGGATCTTATGACAAAGAAAATAGTGGTATGCTATGAACCAGCGGATAATCTCCATCATTGTAGTACTATTTCTACAAGGTCACTAGTGCAGAAGAAGGCAGACCTAGGAGAATTCACCATCCCTTGTATAATTGGGTCTCTGGATTTTGGTAACGCATTATGTTATCTGGGAGCTAGCATCAACCTTATGTCCGTATCTTTTTATAAGAAGTTAGGTTTTGGAGACCCCACACCTACAAACATACGACTTATAATGGCGGATAGATCGATTAAAAGGCCTGTTGGGATTCTACATCATGTGCTTATAAAGGTGGCTGATTTTATATTTACTGCTGACTTTGTAATTCTTGATTACAAAGTGGACTTTGAAGTTCCAATAATTTTGGGAAGGCCGTTCTTAGCAACTGGGAGAGTGTTAGTTGACTTGGAGTTGAATGAGCTAAAATTTAGGCTCAATGGGAAAGAGGTTAGTTTCGAAGTGTGTAAACCCATGAAACAGCAAAAAGAGATGAGAGACTTCTCGATTATTGATGTATTCTATGAATATGAGCGAGATGTACCGGTTAAGGATAGGTCTATTGTGAAGACCATAGCTGGTGTAGTTAAACTTTCAAGCAAGGATGTGAGTGACTTCAAAGTGGCTGGACTAGGAATAAAGCATTTTCTCAATCTAACAAATAAGGTATAGATGGTGTCATTGATGTATCTTGATGAAGTCTAAGTAGTTAAGATCATCGAGTCATGCTGCAATATTAAATCAGGCATGACCGAAACTATGCTGGAATATTAAATCATGGGAGGCAACCCACAATTTTACTTTTATTTTATAATATTAAACAAAAATACAAGAATAAGAGTCGAGCCATGACCGAAACTATGGTGCTTGGTGGGTGAAACCCATCCTTCTAATCATTTTTAGTTATTTTTGATGAAGTGTAGGTGCATGAAGTACTAAGGAGGCGATTGGTACCAAATTCATTTTGAAAGTGAATTATATCAAATATAGTAAGTTTAGGAGTAACAGGAACATTACAGGTAAGTTGGAGTGTTCAAATGTGTAAGGCTCAAGTCATGATTCATGTTAGATTTGTGACCCAAATTATGTTAATCTGACCCTAAAAATTTTGCGATGCGACTTTATTTTGTGATTTTTAATTAGTTCTATAGTGCTAGCGTAGGGATCGGGCCAATAGGCTCAATCCCAAAGCCCTTCACTGACCTCGATGGTGGTGTAGGGGCAAAGCCCCCATGGTATAGACCTTTCCCGGTGACTTAAGTTAAGCCTCATATGGAGAATGGTGTGACACCTAAGTTTAAATAGACCATGGAAAAGGTATCGCCTATCACTAAACTTAAGTACATTGCTTCACATAGGTGAAAATGAGTGCCAGGATGTGCGCCGCACACCTTGATATGTGCGATAACATGTACGATGCCAACCCAATCACACATGCTCACTGGTTCATATTGGCGATTACTTATGCGCCGCACACTTCAACTTGTGCGATTTGTTGAGTGCCATCTACTTTCACTTATCCGATAACTTTTTTTTCACACACCATAATGCATGTGCTCACTGTCTTACTTGTGTGATGCCAAATATGATGCATACTTAAAATTTTGCGATGAGTTGTGCGACGCATACCACTAAAAGTTTAACATAGTATCCGATTTTAGCATAGGTCAACCCGACCTAGATTTCATCCTTTAAATAAACTCTACACCTAAATGCCTAAAATTGTCCTTATTTCACCCCTAAGACGTACAAGATTTTTCTCTCAACATTCCCCTTGTCCTTAAAGATTCTTCTTTGCTTTATAGTCTCAACAATTCTCCCTTTGTGACTTTATTTGTAGTTGTTAATTGATTTCTTGAGGTTTATTGACTAAAATCTTTCCATGGCTATGTCAAAGAGAGGTTTTGAGCATCTTGGGAAGATAAACATCATTGTTGTAGTAGACACCATTGTTGTAGGACTTTGACCTTTTGCATGTGATTGAGTTGTTCATGACTAACGTAGTTTTGTTGTGTGGACATTATTTCACAACTTACTTGATGGAACATGGTGCTTGTTATATCATGTAAAAGTGATGGTGTTTTGTGTATATTGATATGTTGAAGCTCTAAGGAGTAACTTTGTTCAAAAATTGTTTCATTGAAGTAAAATTAGTGGAATTGAAGAGGGTGAATTATATTATGACTAATGTTGGTGCACCATATCAAAGTGTATGTCGGGGAAGTCTGAGTACCTGACAATAACACTTAATTGGTTTATACTAACAAATTAAGTGTGGGGTGGTGACTTCACCACCTTCATCTTAATTGTAGTTAGTTTCATTATGTGTGGCTGACATAGATAATGTGATGAATATAGGAAAAATGGCTCTGATGATGATCTACATGTAGGTGGCATGACTCCTAATGTGGATGAGGAGTACTACTAGCTAGGTTCTTTATCTTGTTATTTGCACTAGGGATAGTGCGTAGCTTATGTGTGGGGTGGCTGGTTACTTTGCTACTTGTTTTGTAAGAAAATAGTACCTTTTCCTTAGTATACTTCTGTGATAGGATTAGTTATTTTGTTTATTTTATTCCTTTTTAGATGTTTACTTGATTTAGTCATAGTTAGGTGTTTTTTCGATGATGGATGGATGATGACCGTCTTAAGAGAAAATTAGTCATTTAATTACATGTAACTCTTCTTGTAGATCACATAATATTATAACATAAGTATGTGATGGCTCATTCCATTTGTAACACCTAGGCTCTAGTTGTGACTCTTGTTATGATTGTTGGTTTTATTTGAATTCATTTAATAATTGGGTCAAGAATCTATAATGATCCTAATTGAGTTGACCATGTACCATGAGTGTGTAAGACTATTATATATTCCTTATTGCAACTGATGCTAGAACTTGCCTAGTGTGTGTACAAAGCGAAAAAAAGATTGTGAGTTTAGGAGATGATTTAGGCATTTCTTTGATAACCATTGTTCATACCTTATTTTGACCTTCCTTTGTATATTTGTTAGGTAGCCCCATTGAGCCTTTAGCTTGTTCTTTGTTAGCCTCATTTATAGCCTAATCCCTTCTTTAATAGAAAATAATTTAATCCAAAAGCTCCTAAGCAGTTTAACGTAAAATCAACTTGAGTCAATAGTTTGACAAATAAGAGGAAAAAGGTGAAATTGATGCCCCAAAGTCCAGTTATTGACGTGTGCAATTCTTGTGGTTAGGAGTAGAAAAAAGAGTAAAAAAATAAATAAACAAAGTTCCAAATTTTAGGCCGGACATGTTACAATGAACCTGTTTTGGCCTTGGTCCTTCTTAGATAATGTGCACCTCAACTAAGTCAAATTGCTTAAGTTGAGGGTGGCTATTATAGGGGTGCGTAATGTGAAATAGGTGCAAAAAGAATATTTGGAAGGGTTTCATACTCCCACCATAGTGTTATTAATTGAGCTTAATGATCTGGGGTGAAAAGCCAATCTATGAAGTAGTAGAAGTGGAAAATGATTTTTAGAGATTGGTCTTAATTGCATAATGTAGTGTCTTAAAGATCTTAGGGAAGATAGTCACTATTTCCAGCCAAAATAGTTCCTACCCATCGCTTAGCTTGTATTACAACCCGTAAAAGACCTATTTGATACTAATCTTAACATTCTGATATTAGTGGAGCACTACGCTAAGGGCAAGAAAATAGTCATCAGTTGTAATTTGAGAATTATTTGTGAGAGTGAGCATAACTTTATTCTTGAACCCATTTTGTTAGAAATTCCATGATTGTGAGTGATTATGAGTAACTTTCTTGTTGTGAGGGCACATGGTTAATGAAGGTTGGGTAATTTATATGATTTCTTTGCTTAAATGGTATGCATGAATTTGCCAACTTAATGAGTCTATTCTTGAGGGTAGGTTGTCTCTAGTAATGATTCATGAATCTACTTCTTGTGCGTAATTATTGTGGGAGCCTATTTGAGCATCTTGTTTTTCCTTCGTGGGCGTTAACACTTGTGTAGTATGCATAAATGGATAAGGTGTTCGAGGATGAACAAAGATTTAAGTGTGGGGTTGAGATCTTGGGTGTATTTATATGCCTAAGCACCATAACTTACCCATATTTTAGCTAGGTTTGGAGACAAAGTTCCTAGTTTCTTATGTTTTTACTCTACTTCTATGAGATTGAACTAACCGATGTGATTAGCATGATTTTAGGTATTAATGAGGTAGATGGAGACATAATAGGAATGCGGATGACATATGACACAAGAGAGAGTAGTAGTCTGGATCAAATATGGCGCCTAGAAACAATGTCTAATACTAATTTGTCATTTATAATTAGTTTAGGGACTTAGAAGGCAATTATGAGAGAAAAGATTTTTAAAAATACTTGATTCTGAAAATTTATCATCATTCATTATTCTGTATTAATTTTGCACTGGGATTGGTGGCTTAGCACCAAGGGAGAAATGCTGCTTCATCTTCTCCGCCAAGATTGTGTTAACGTTTTTGTATGATGAATATTTCTATTGTGATTCCTGTTTTATTCATGAGTATCTAAGTTTATTAGTTAGGGTTGTGGAAGTTTTTTAACATACAATCGATTACTTTGGGTTTTTGAATTCATCATGTATTGATCTTCTTACATCATACTCTCTTCGCTTATCTTGAATTCTCGTGGTTGTAAACATTGAGGATGTGCCTTAAAACACAACTTGTTTGATAGAAAGGTTGATGTTCGGAAAAGAGAGTAGTGACAAGATAATAGGATCTGTAACCCCTATTTCATATGTTAATTCCTTAACAGGATTAACTACTTAGAAATTTCATATTTTTTTTGTAAATGCTTTTGATTCGAGAGAACTAAAGTGAATTAGTCCTTGATGGTTGAGAAATGCTAGGATTATGTTATTAAATACAATACATTTCTCTGTAAGCATGATACATGTATGAATTTGTAAATCCCATAGTTAGAAAGTATTGAAAACTATAAGGTGGACATAACCCTAGCTTTCTATTTCTCTGAATTTGAATTCTACTACACATATTTCATCTTGTTAAACTGAAACCATTAATTTGTGAACTGAATCAAATTCCCTCTTTTTGTTTTATAGAAACGAATGATTAAAATTCAACTAATCTTCATACAACTTAATTAGCATCATATTCCCTCTGGGATACGACCCCCAACATAGTTAGGTTCTATAGTTGACAGCGACCCCTTACTCTCTTGCAAGAGAGGTGTAATTTGGGCGTATCAATTACAAAAGATGAAGAAGGAGCCCCTACAGCCACCTCAATATCTCTTTTGTGCCAACCTCTAATTTTCTTGATCACTTGATCCAATAAAGCCTTCAAAATACCATTAGATTATTTGATTACAGATCCTTTGGTTACATTATCATCGACTATCTTATTCAATTTATCCAATGCCCTATAGAATATTTGAAGAAGCATTTTGTCTGGGGCCTCATGATTTGGGTATTGCATTATCTCATTGTTGGATTTTTGCCAAGAAACATGTAATTGTTCATCATTAAGTTGTAAAAAATTTATAATTTCATCCCTTAGTTGCATCATCCAAGAAGCATGAAAGTACCTATCCAAGAATGCTTCTGTGAGCACATCCCATGGAGTGATAGATCCTATGCACAAGGACTGCAACCACAAGATTATTTCTCACATTAATGAGAATGGGAAAAAATGCAAATGGATTAATTCTTGAGATATGTAGGCTGTGTCAAATGGAGAACACACATTGATGAAATTCTTCAAATGTAGATTGACATCCTCATGTGCTTTACCTCCAAACAACCTTTTTATTTGAAACCAATGAACTATCTTTCTTTTAATATGAAACGCTCTATTTCCTTCCACTATAAGAATACGAATATCATTAGCTCAACCCGTATCTCTTAGGTGATCATCATCCTAGAGATGCCCACCAAAAGTACTAGTATTACTATTACGTTAGCTCGTAGTATCATGTGTACTATTATCCTCACCTAAGAAAGAACAAAAAACAAACAATCTAAAACAAACACTTCAGCCAACCCAAAGTGACTAGAAATACTACAAGAATGAAAACTATATTTCAGTCCCTTGCAACAGTGCAAAAAATTGACAACACTCAAACTACACCTCTGAGTTGTAAGAAATTGTAATTAATATAGTAACACAACGTAGATTGGGGTCGAGTTCATAGAGATCCAAGACAATGATTTTAATACTCAAGAGTTTTAGAAGTTAATTAGGAGTTGACCAAGAATGTACGGTAAAAAAATTTTGAAGTAAAAATTAGGGGTTTGTTCGAATTATTTCAAATTTAACAATTTTGATTTTTTAAGAATACTATTTTTAAAAAATTAGGGATTAATCAAGTGTTGTGAACTTTGAGTCATGCCTTTCTAGGTGTGGGTTCTTGCATGGGTATTTGATTACTTGTTCAAATTTAGTTAGAAGTCATGGGTAGACTAGATATAGAAGTTTTGGTTTCAATTTCTAAATAAAAAACCAAATATAACAAATGGGTTCTATCGAACACCACATAAGTGTAATAATTTCATCCAATCTATTTCCTTAATTAACATCCTTACGTCTAAGAGATGCTATTAAATAAACTAATTAAACTTATTGTTTACATTGATTTCTCGCCCATAGCCCCTTTGTCATGGAAACTAAGGGTATTAAGGTAATCGGGGTTTGTGACCCCCAATTCATAATTAAAACATGGAATGAATGAGAAACCCACCTCAATAAGCTAATTAGGAAGGAAAATAAACAAAACACATGCTCTAATCACAACTTATTCAAGCATAAACCCAAGATAATGAATTAGCTACTCATAGAGAGGGATAGTAAGGATATACCCAAATTTTCATCAAATTGATCCATATAAAATAAAGAAAATGCAAAATCCAATATTTTATATCAATAAATCATCAATAGAAATCACTAATTCTTCACTTCAAAGTAATTCTAATGTGTTCTTACCTTATGAGTAGTACAATAATGCTCAGTAATGGTGGAAATGAGCTGAAAACCCTGTTTTGACCCTAATTTACCGCTTACCATATATCAGTAAAATTCCACCACACTCTTTATATGTTTGAGAAAATCCATAGTAGAAGCATAGAAGATGGGTCACAGATAGGGTTGTTTTGGCCATTTTGGACACCCGCTTATGTGGGTGGCTGATGAACACACAAACTATACCTCCTTAAGAGGATAAAATGGTCGCTTTTAATTATAATAACCCAACTAGGTTGGAGTCGAACCCACAGGGAATATGTGGAACTATGTCTCAAACTTTCGGAAATACCTGAACAATGCAGAGGGTAAATGGGGGGATTTTTGATTCAACAGTAGAAGTAACAAAACTCGAATGCTTTGGGCTTTAAAAAAATGAAATAAATTATAGGACTTTGTTCCCCTGACTTTTTAACTCCGTAGGACTATTCTGCTCTATTGAACCAACCTACTAACTTGTATGCATAATCTGATAAGTTATATATCACTAACCGCCTTGTAAATTCCTTAGCCAATTTCAATTTTTACTATTTGAGTCTTAAAGTGTCTCCATACTAAAATTTATCCTAGATCCCAGTTTAACTTTTACCTTTGGATTATCTCGTTAATTAAATGAAGATAATTATCTTAAGAAGATGAAAATAGTTAGCTTATATCAACAATTAGCTCCAAATTACTGTTGTGATCTTTTTTTCCTAATCTCTACCGCTGTTATGATGTAAGTAGTGAATAAAGACAGGATCGAAACATTTTTAACCATTAAGAAATCTATTAAATAGAAGATGATCACAATATATTCAAGAACTTTAGCTGGAAACAACATTCCACTTTCCCTACTTTGTTATCCAACCAGGGTTCTAAAAAACCATAGCTAAGGGATTTAGCCACTCATTATTGTGAAATAAAAAATAGAATAAATAATTGAAAGAATTAAATCAATCTCACAAAGAATTATGAAAAAACCAAAAGTCTAAAATTAAATATCAAACCAAAATCTAAGAACAGAATCCCAAGATCAAAATTGAATCTTGGAATCAAAATATATGTTTTTGAATAATAATAGTATGTAAACTTACACCTAAAGGCCTATACTAGCATAAA
Source organism: Capsicum annuum (assembly GCF_002878395.1). NCBI lineage: Eukaryota > Viridiplantae > Streptophyta > Magnoliopsida > Solanales > Solanaceae > Capsicum > Capsicum annuum. The sequence goes on along the minus strand of NC_061121.1, from coordinate 100,621,935 downwards.
CTAACTAAAAATCTTCATAAGGGTATTTATAGATTACATGGAAACTCTATCAATTCAATCCAAAATGATCTGGGAAAGTTGATTCGGCGACCACCTACATACCCACTATGGGTAGTAGGTAACACCTACGACCCTTAGGTTGGGGCCATAGGTAGAAGGACAAAATTCATGCTTTCTGAGTCTTCTTCTAACTACTACATTCTGCAACCTATGCGCAGTAGGTGTCGGGTCATAGGTAGAAGGTCCAAAACTCCTGCTTCTGATTCTCTACACTTTAGTATTCTTACACTTATGGTGTATCACTTACTCTAGGTAGGTGGCATATATCAAAGTAGGTGCCATCATAAGTGGTCAATTTTTATCTTTCAACTCCGTTATCTTCTCCTTATCTCCATGAACCAAGTTTCCTGCAAAATCAATTTAAAAACACATCATATCCAACAAAAGACATATATGTACTTATATATTAATTGGGTTTAAGCATTGTAAGAGCTATGACACCACCGAGCATCAGGACCATCAAATTAGACGTTTGGATAACCTCAAGTGACACAGCACAACTAAACCTTCCTAAGACATCTATAGCAGTCAATTAGTAACTTTAAGCTCAAGAACATTACGCCCTTCCAATTTTAACTCTTCGATACCAATTGTGTGTATCAATGAATCACACAATATGACTCAAAGGAATCAATATATGAAATTACATTAGCGACAAATAATCATTCCTATATATAAGTTACACTACCTGAACCACTAAGAAACTGGAAACACAACCTATCTACCCTCATAATAAAGAATTCCCACTCACTCAATCGAATCATGCATGTTAATACACGGATGGCCATAAGACACTCACACTCATAAAGAATTTCCAACAATGTGCACAGAATACGATAGGCCTGCCTTTAGTTTTTATTTACCTTGGCTTTCAGATAGCTGGGTTAGGATTACTATAGGACTTTACTCGGCTAGTAATCTAGGCATAGGGGCTGGTACGGTAAATATGGAAATTTAGTGATTGAGCCTCCTTGGAACTACACTTACGTTAGGGTCCCACTTATCGACCACTTTCTTTTATTCTACCCTTATTTCTAACTTTTTATTCTTTCATTGCACATTCAAGTTGGGTGTGGTTTCTTTTATTTTTCCTTTTTCTTTTTAAAATTTTCTATTCTTTTTTTTCTAATAAACCTGACCTACTTAATTTTTCACTTATTTACCCTTCTTCATACCCACCACATTATGCACCACTATGATATCTACCCTTAACTTAGACGATATGCCTGGTTGAGGAGCATAATGTTCAAGGAGGACCAGGACCAAAATAAGTTCTTAGTAATAAAACTGGGAAGGTGAAAGATGAAATAAGAAAATAGTCCATACAGCCTAAAAATAGGGATCAAGGGACACTTATTCAAATTTAGGAGCTCATTTAGGCTAAAAGTAGACTTATTTCAAAAACTTCATATGATCCTTTCCTAACTGACTCTCTTACAACCTAGGCAATATTAACCGGACAAGTTTTGGATTCAATACACAAAGGGTACAAAGTAGTACCTCATGCACACTTGGAACAGGGTTGTATCACAAGCTATTACCTATCCAGTTCATGCAATTGTTAGCTATGATTATCATATTCCTAATTCTAATGTCATAACAATATTCATAATGGTTATATATATATATATATATATATATATATATATATATAT